>NC_142930.1:48023451-48025951 GCF_046866305.1 Octopus bimaculoides | reverse complement strand
TGTGTGTGTGTGTGTGTGTGTGTGTGTGTGTGTGTGTGTGTGTGTGTGTGTGTATGTGTGTATGTGTGTGTGTATGTGTGTGTGTGTGTGTGTATGTACATCTACAGCTGTAATTTATGTATGTGTGTGTGTGTATGTGTGTGTGTGTATCATTTCTGTGTGCGTTTGTGTATCAATAGCTCTTGCCTTTGTGTACCTTTGTGTGCGTGCATGCGGTTCTCTTTCTCTCTCTCTCTCTCTCTCCCTCTCTCTCTCTCTTTCTCTCACTCTCTCTCTCTCTGAGTGAGTGAGTGAGTGTGTGTGTATGTGTGTGTGTTTGCGTGTGCGTTTTTATTTAAAATTATTATATGAGCATATCTATACCTATTACTATTGCGTGCATCTGTTTGTAGTCATTGACTCTATTTCTTCATCTCCCCCCTCTCTCTCTCTGTGTCTCTCTCTCTATCGCTCGCTCTACTCTCTTAATCTCTCCACTCTCTTCTTCTCTCCACTTTCTTTCTCTCTATATATCTGTAGCCCCCCCCCATTCACACAGCTGTTTGGTGATGCAAACAGGAGAGTAGAACTCAAAACGTTATCATTATTATTGTTTTGAGTTCAAATTCCGCCGAGGTCGACTTTGCCTTTCATCTCTTCGAGGTCGATAACTACCAATTGAACACTGGGGTCGATGTAATTGACACATACCCTCTTCTAAAATGTCTGCCCTTCTGGCAAAATTTGGAACCATTATTATCATTATTAAGACGGCGAGCTGGCAGAATCATTAGCCTATGGGGCCAAATGCTTAGCGGTATTTCACTCGTCGCTACGTTCTGAGTTCAAATTCCGCCGCGGTCGACTTAGCCTTTCATCCTTGGATCTTTTTTAAAACGGGGGCCACATTTTTCATTAACGAAACACTTTGAAACTTGGAACACTGGTAGAATGTGTCATATAAAACATCTTTTTCTCTTAGTCTTCTTAAAAAAAAAAGAAATCCCTAAGTTATTCCATGTAAAAGTTGTCGTATTTCTGTAATTTCAACCAATCACTGACGTCCATTCAGCCGATATACATTAAGTGCCGACTACATAAACAAACGATTCTGAAACAATTCTATCGGTGATAGGGTTAGGGTTAGGGTAAAACAGCAAATTTAAAAAGAAAAAAGCAAAACGAAGCTATGGAAATTAAATACGCTTTACACCGCTTAATCAGCCAAAGGAGTAAATATAAACAACTGAATACTTGTCAGTGATTGGTTGAAATTATCGAAATAAGACAATTTTTTACATGAAATAAATTCGAATACAAAAATATTTTTCTGTTCTATAACACAAAATAGATAAGTATACGAAGTTTGAAAGTCTTTCTGTACCAAAAACACTACGTAAAACATTAATGAAAAATGTGGCCCCCGTTTTAAAAAAGATCCTCATCCTTTTGTGGTCGACTTAGCCTTTCATCCTTTTGTGGTCGATAAATTTTGTACCAGTGAAACAATGGGGTCGATATAATCGACAAGGCCCCCTCCCCCAAAATTTGCTGGCCTTGTGCCTATAGTAGAAAAGATTATTATTGTTATTAACTGGCAGAAGTTACAGATGAACTCAAAGACCAAGTGTTTCGTGGATAAACACTTACATATGCAAACGTGTGTGTGTGTGTGTGTGCGCGTGTGTGTGTGTGTGTGTGTGCATGTGTGAATGTACGTATATGCATATGAGTATGCATCCGTGTTATACGTAGCTGTTATCTATAACAGTTATATTTACGTATCTGAAAGTTTTATGCAGGAATATATTGAAAGCATTTGCGTTCGTATGTGTGTATATGCATATGAGTACATGTGTGCACAGCTATTTTCTTTGTGCGTGTATATGTGTGTGTATGTGTTAAGCATCAATGTTGTGTCAGTGTTATACACTTTCGCTTCTTAACATACATCGATGTAAATAATAACTTTATTTGGAGTGTATACAGTCTCTCCCCCCCCTCTCTCTCTCTCTCTCTCTCTCTCTCTCTCTCTCAGTCTGTCTGTCTGTCACTTTTTCATTCACATTCGCACACGTCGGGGTTGAGTACAATGTCCGTGTATCAAATTTCACTCAATCAAACGTTTGTCAAACCGAGGATGCTCTAAAAGTCACATCGAATAAGTATGTCACGTAATGCTGTCGAATCCCACCGCCTCGTTGAAAAACAGATTCATAATCATAGACACACACACACACACACACACACACACACACACACACACACACACACACACATACACACACACATATGCACGAATAATTTCTTGCCTTTGAGACACGTAGTTAGGTTGATTTTTATAACGTGTCTCCAAGCAATCGTCGAGCTCCGGGCACACGGTTTGTTCTATTTGAAAAACAGGATACTGGTGAAATTTTTAACAAATGCAGCATGTGGTGAAATTTCTTTTGTCGAATTGGAGGACACCACCTTCTCTGGTCCCCCAAAATCAGATAATTTCAGTAAACTTAATTTTTCT
>NC_142930.1:48010951-48020951 GCF_046866305.1 Octopus bimaculoides | reverse complement strand
AAGATTATAGTACTTGTGTATATAAGATTGACCAGTGACCGGTCTGTCAAATTATGTTAATTAACCATAATCACGGCAATCTGTACTGAAGATAAATAGACACTTTTATTTTGGAAGTGTTGATTTTGAAACTATAGTCTGCAGATAATCGAGGTATGTACAATTTTCACTGGTCTAGCCCGCCTGTTTTTGCTCCGCTGAATCCGTATTTGAGAATTTTTTAAGTGAACTTCTTCTAGCATTTTGACAGACCGGTCACTGGTCAATCTTATATACACAAGTACTATAATCTTTTTAGGATCTCCAAAAAAATTGTTTCAAGAACCTTCTGATTCTTTTAATGTGCTAGTTTCCTGGTATTAAATTGATATTAATTAATATCGAATTTTTACCATATTATGTTAATTAACCATAATCACATTTCTCAAAGTTGGTAAATTCAAAGCAGAAATTATTTTCTGCAGAGATATTTTCCAGATTCAGCGCGCCAAAACTAAGACTTTTGAATTTTAAATCTTTATAATGGATAGAATCACGTGCACGCTTTCACTAGTTGAAGACAACTAGCACGAGATTCTGTTCGATTGTAAAAATATCGGCAATCTGTACTGAAGATAAATAGACACTTTTATTTTGAAAGTGTTGATTTTGAAACTATAGTCTGCAGATAATCGAGGTATGTACAATTTTCACTGGTCTAGCCCGCCTGTTTTTGCTCCGCTGAATCCGTATTTGAAAATTTTAAAAGTGAGCTTCTAGCATTTTGACAGTCCGGTCACTGGTCAATCTTATATACACAAGTATATATATATATATATATATATATATATATGTATATATATATATATATATATATATATATATATATATAGTTGAAAAATATCCTTATAGGTATAAATATACCATAAACAATTATGGAAAAATGGAAGAGAGAAAGATGTTGCATCAAAATTAGATTAATACAAAATAGGATTCAATGCATACGCACATTTCAAAGGGCAATACAAATATATAAACAGGGCCACGTGGCCCTGTTTACATTATACTTCGTCTCGACCTGCTACCATTTTTTAAAACATATTCGTTAGATTTTTATTCTTATTTTTATGTTATAGTTTACTGCACATACAGACGTGCATACACATTGACATGTCGGTCTTTTTTCTCTTTCGTCTCTCTCACTGTGTTTATTATGTAAATGCATTTCTTACATTTATATAAAAGGTATAAAAAAGAAGTCAGTCAGTTTACTACAGCTTGCTGGAGCCTTCTAAAAGGTATAAAAAGGAAGAAGTCAGTAATTTTATTACAGTTGTCAAGAACTCAGCTATCACTTAAATACATTTTGAAATCTGATGATTATTACGGACGTATGAAAGCACTAATTGAACTTTATGAACATTACAAAATATATATGTATTTTTTAATGTTTAACACACTTCAACATTGTAAATTTTTTTTAAATACGGTAATAAAAAACGAGAAAAATTCAACTGATATATTATTCTATACAAATTTACACAAATTCGGGGAAAATATATATGAAATAACCACGTTTGTATATAAACAGACTTACATTTGTCTTTTCTTTAGAAGCGCCCAATGTGTATCGTATGATACAGACAAGAAAGTGACATTTTCACCGTTAAAACAGCAGAAAAATTGGGCAATGTAACCCTTACAAGGCGGAAAAAGTCGTCATGCATGAATGCATACAAACATACTGACAATGTTCCGTCATAGAGGTCAGCTGTCCTGCTGATGTGAATATCTCTTTGAAAATCAAAGAGAAAGAAGATAACTAAGGACAACTGCTTCGAAACCTCCAGCTTCTATGTCTGGATTATAAATTTACATTTATACCAATAATAATTGGAGCACTTGGTTTCGTAAGTAAGTCCCTAACTGTCAGTCTAGATAGCTTGGATTTTTCAGAAAAAGAAATTAACCAACTGATTCGCACATTATAAATACTTTCTGTAAGTGGAACGATAAAACTATGCAAGTCTTTTCTCGGGTTTAAAATATGACATTGTTTTCGTTATCTTTATTCCCAAAATGGATCTTTGTATCTTTGTGAGAAATCAGCTCGTTCTTCGGAGGAAGAATTTAAATGGTTAAATACAGAACACACACACACACACACACACACACACACACACACACACACACACACACACACACACACAAACACACACACGCACACACACACACACACGTATATATGTATGATTGTATGTATGTGTGTATATATTTATATATATATATAAATGACTCGATAATATGAACACTATGAACTTGCCGGAAGGACTGGAAAATCCAACCTTTCCACACACACACACACGCACGCACGCGCGCACACACACACACATTGTTTTTATGTCAACTTTTTAACATTAAACTGGAGAATTGCTCAATACATTTTTTTTCAGAATGTAGATGTTAATTTTACGTTTATTTTAGGTTTTTAAGAATGCTGATCGTTTCTTTTATGTTCCGATCTGTCGGCCTTCGTCAGGCAGTCTTATATATTATATTAGTTTTTATAACAGAAAGTTGACAGTGACTTCGAAATTTCAGCCTGTGTGCTGTCATTCGAAGAGGAAGTTGAATCTTCGAAACTACTATCAATCTTTTCTTTGTAAAATTTAATAAATATATGCAAAACTAAAAAGTTGGTAGTGAGTGTT
The DNA here is from genome assembly GCF_046866305.1 of Octopus bimaculoides. Lineage (NCBI taxonomy): Eukaryota > Metazoa > Mollusca > Cephalopoda > Octopoda > Octopodidae > Octopus > Octopus bimaculoides. The sequence continues at coordinate 48,018,261 of NC_142930.1, read as the reverse complement.
AAAGTGCTTTTGCATATAACTACTACTTATTTCTTTATTTCTTTATTGCCCACAAGGGGCTAAACATAGAGGGGACAAACAAGGACAGACAAAGGGATTAAGTCGATTACATCGACCCCAGTGCGTAACTGGTACTTAATTTATCGACCCCGAAAGGATGAAAGGCAAAGTCGACCTCGACGGAATTTGAACTCAGAACGTAACGGCAGACGAAATACCAGTAAGCATTTCGCCCGGTGTGCTAACGTTTCTGCCAGCTCGCCACCTTTTCAGAGTGTAGAAAACGTAGTAACACTCCATGACCACATGACTACTACTACTACTACTACTACTACTACTACTACTACTACTACTACTACTACTACTACTACTACTACTGCTGCTACTACTTCTTCTTCTTCTTCTTCTTCTTCTTCTTCTTCTTCTTCTTCTTCTTCTTCTTCTTCTTCTTCTTCTTCTTCTTCTTCTTTCACCATCCAAGAAGCAAGTTCGGCTAAATGTGCTGCCTTGCCACGCAAACCTGTCCATCATTTTAGATCTCTTCTTTCAACTAAAATAGATGACTTCACGCCTGTGTTTCCCACGGGCAAGCCGAATCATTACAAAAGTCTTGCTATTCTAATTCTGAGTCGAAATTATCTTACAAGATGCAGAAATTTAGGAAGAATTTATTTATTTTTCAGCAGTAAGCGCTACAAAGTCTCAATCATTTGCAAAACGATCACGAATAATAAATGGAAAGACTTTTGCATTAGCTACAAAATGCTGCAAATTGAAGAGGCGATCACAAGATTTTTATCTTAAATATGTTACTGAAGAACAATCAGGGTCAAAAGAATAACGAGAGTTACATTTAGGAAATATTTGAGCGAGGATATCAGTCTGTTGGGCAAAATTTTTTACAGGAAAATGAGCCGCTCTATTCACATTTCAACGTGAAATAACACTGCGTAACACGATTTTTGTGCTTGGGTGGAAACTGTTTCCTATTTGCTTAATCCTAGAAAGTATGATAAATGACTGATATTTCCTTCAGACTTTGCATTTCTTACATTTATTTAAATCTCAAAGAATCCCTCTCAACATATGGTTATGACGCTTCCCCATTATTCCTGTTCAAGAACGAGATGCACATATTGTGAGCCACTAAGTGACATACTCAAGTGCTTAAGGTCAAGCAACGGACAAGCAAATCCGTGGTATTGAGTAGAATATTTGCTTTAACGAGATTCATGTTTGAGCAACTCCGCGCTGAATTTGTCTGAAATGCAATGGAAAACAGGCCAGTTTGAAAACATTGATGTCCAGGTCACAAAAGCAAAGTTTGAAGGGAATAGTAGTCATTTCCTTTGATTTTTAGGTAGAAGCAAATAGGAAATAACACTTACCAACCAAAGAAAAAAATTAAACTTTGTTAGACAGTGTAATTTAATTATCGCTGCAAAATGATCGAGATAACATTCACAGTGATACCCTATTCACAGTATCGAATGTTTTAATTTGATCTCCAAGACAAAATCTATACCACTTCTCCAATGGATATAATTTTGCCCTGTGAAATTATATCCATTGCATCATTGACAGAACGGAAACCACACCGATTCTAAAAGAACATTAATTACGAAGGATTTAGTCAGGCACCAGAAAGTACGTGACACCAGAAGAATTGACGAAAGCTGGCAGCAGAAGCATTCATCAATAGTTGCCACATTACATATACGTCTTTCCGTACAAATACAGGCGGGAATCCACCATAAATCCAGGCCTGGTGAGACTCCAGATACTGTAATTTGTACTGACATTCTTCCCATGTACGTTTGGAAGAGGGCGATTTCCTCGGTGCGACACGTGGTCACCGAGCTCTGTATCGCCTGCCCTTCGGTCTTAAAAAAGAACCTCTACTCCGCCGTACTGCCCCGCTATCACAATGTGGTGGATATCCTGCCATATATCTTTCAAGGATTTTTCCACCTGGTCGCGTTTAGCATTTTCGAGTTTCCTTGTCTTTGTGTTCACGAACCTGTTGACAACTGTCCGTTTGGCTGTTGCTTCAAGCACGTCGCTTGGAGGCGCCAATTCTGCCTTCCTTCCATTCATTTTCATATATTTTGCTGCCTTGTTTAGTTTTTTTATTTTGTTCTCCAATGAGATGTTAATCAATTCCTAGGCTGCCGTGATATTTGCAAAAGTCCCTTTCCGGCCGCAAACTCCATTTTTGTTAGATTCTTCGCGACAGTTGCTTTCAGTGTTGTTCTTCGTGCTACTTCAATTTCCATGTAGAGAGGAAGATTTTACTCCTTCTCGCCTCTCACCTTCTTCTTCTTCTTCTTCTTCTTCTTCTTCTTCTCCGCCTCCTCCGCCTCCTCCGCCTCCTCCGCCTCCCTCCGCCTCCTCCGCCTCCTCCGCCTCCTCCGCCTCCTCCTCCACCTCCTCCTCCACCTCCTCCTCCTCTCCCTCCTCCTCCTCCTCCTCTCCCTCCTCCTCCTCCTCCTCCTCCTCCTCCTTCTTCTTCTTCTTCTTCTTCTTCTTCTTCTTCTTCTTCTTCTTCTTCTTCTTTCTTCTTCTCCGCCTCCTCCGCCCTCCTCCCGCCTCCTCCGCCTCCTCCGCCTCCTCCGCCTCCTCCGCCTCCTCCGCCTCCTCCGCCTCCTCCTCCACCTCCTCCTCCCACCTCCTCCTCCTCTCCCTCCTCCTCCTCCTCCTCTCCCTCCTCCTCATCCTCCTCCTCCTCCTCCTCCTCCTCCCTCCTTCTTCTTCTTCTTCTTCTTCTTCTTCTTCTTCTTCTTCTTCTTCTTCTTCTTCTTCTTCTTCTTCTTCTTCTTCTTCTTCTTCTTCCTGCTGTCTACAGCCAATCATGGTGGTCGGACGGGCAAATTGCCGTACCACCTCCCTTCCGGACACCCAGTTTCGTCGCCATCTTCACTGTTTACTTTCTTCGAAGGAAATTTTCGAAGAAATTTGAAAAACAAAAAGGTTTGTATTACTCCCAGAATGGTTAACAAACGTGAGCCCCACCAGAAGTGCAGTTGGCTTGCAAAACGATTTAAACGGCAAAATACAGTATATGATAGAACCTTTTAAACAAATGAATTAGTCATAAACTTACAGCGCTCCAAAAGCACACCTCCAGCTATGGCGATAATAATAATAATAATAATAATAATAATAATAATAATAATAATAATAATAATGAATGCCCGGATGCAGTACCAGGCAGTGTCTCTCATGGCTTCTGATCTTAATTGACTGGAAGTGTTATCATGTATATTGTTTTGTCTTGGTATAAAAAATGGGCTACAGCAAATATTCTGCTCAATACTACAAATTTGTTTGTTGTCAATTGTTTGACTTTAACCAGTTTAATATGTCGCTTGGTGGTTGATGATATGTGCATCTCTGATCATGAGCAGAAGTAGTGGGGGAGCATCATAGCCATGTGTTGAGAGGAATTCTTTGGGGTTTGGATAATTCACCATTGGAAACAAGTGTGTTTTGCTCAACATCCTTAAACAAACCTTATTCAGGGACCATTTGAGCGGGATGGGCTACTCGACCTGAAGAAAATTCTAACTGGGCCCCACCTGCGAGGCCATGCGCTGTTCATCTTGATATGAGATCACCATATCGCGCACATATGGTTGTGATGCATGTGCCTGGTGTACCTTTATCAGACGGGTAGTCACGATGGGTATACTCGGCTTCGTATACTTTACCCCAGTGTCACTTTGATGGCATGCACTGCTCTCTCACTTACTACTACTACTACTACTACTACTACTACTACTACTACTACTACTACTACTACTACTACTAATAATAATAATAATAATAATAATAACAATGATAATAAACCTTTCTACTATTGGCGCAAGGCCTGAAATTTTGAGGGAGGGGCTAGTCGATTACATCTACCCCAATGCTCAATTGCTAGTTATTTCAAGGATCCCGAAAGGATGAAAGCAACGTCGACCTCTACGAAATTTGAACTCAGATGCTTTCATATTTAGGCTCAAGGCCAGCTATTTTGTAGAGTTAGTGATTAGTTGATACAGTCGCTATCATTAGTTGATTGGTATATTTCGTTAGTTCCGAAGGTATGACAAAGTTAACCTTGGTGGAATTTGAAGTTAAAACACAGGAATTAATTCACGCTTAGCCATCAGCACGTATGTGTGTGCATGCGTATGTTGTGTGTTGTGTGTGTGAGTGTCTGAGTGAGTTTTTATGCATGTATGAATACATGGATTATGACGGCTTTTTTTGAACTACTAACTTTAATCTATAATAACATGAAAAATCTACATCGTTTGATAATACTTTTGCCGTTGCTATAGTTGTTTAAACCCTAAGTTTACTCTCATTAGACAGACGTGCGATAAAAATGAACTTTTCCTAGCAATGAAATTACATAGTATCTTTTAACCTTTCTTGTTAATGTGGGTAGGGTTTGGTTTGAGGTTTCGGTTGCTATATCTACTGGGTCGAACAACATGTAAGAGGTTTCGCCGTTGGTTCGATTACACAGACAAAAATCTATTCTCCGCCATTTCTATGATTAATTCAAATCGCCCAGCTCACAATCTAGCTTTTATGTCGCCGATGTTTGCAACTATAAAAAAGACAAAACAGAACGGTGGTTTTAGGCTATAAATAAACAGAGAAAATGGACGCAACAGTAATGCAGTGATAGCAAGAAAGAAATAAAAAAGAATATTCACCAGCATGTATATGTATATATATATATATATATATATTAATAAATTATAGGGTAGCAAAAAAATTTTTAGAAATTTTATTTACAACCAGTGGTCTAGCGAGAGTAAAAATGAGTCAATAGACTATGTATTATTCATTTAAAATACAGAGATGCCTATAATAGGACATCTGACCCGCTAGAAAGAGCAGCAAAAAGAAAATCGGCATTTTTTGTATTTGCTGCCGATTAGGTAAACCGCAAATACGCGGTAAATTTGGAAAATTAAACATATGAACACGGGCCATGCTCCCTATGACTCGTGTTTCATATGTTGTCTGGTCATTCTGCCGATGATAGTCCGACCATTGTAAGATATATTTTTATCTTACTAAATTGACTTGAAACCATGGTACAGAATATAGATTGGTAAATGTTTTTATTTTTCATTCCCTTTCGAAATTATCCCTATTTTTGTGGTATGTAGTCTTTTGCTGCTCTTTCTAGCGGGTCAGATGTCCTATTATAGGCATCTCTGTATTTTAAATGAAGTGTATATATATATATATATATGTATGTATGTACACATAAACTTAAGCATATCCACATACAAATGCATATATATATATATATATATATATATATATATATATATATATATATATATATATAAATATATATATATATATATATATATTGCTATATATAGATACATATATTTATATTTGAATATATATATACATAAATATATTTATACTGGAATATATATATCATGTATATATACATCTACATATATATATATATATATAGCCATATATATATATATATACACACACATATATGTATATATATTTACACACATATATATGTATATTTTATTTATTATTTTTATTTATGTGTTTCAGCCAAGTGGCTGCGGTCATGCTGGTGCACCACCGTGATTTTCACGTTCTTTGCATGGCTCTTCTCCCCCACCTGACATGGTCCAATCAAGAGTTTTGATGGCACATCTGGTGTATAAGAGAATTTGACATAGCTGCCCTAAACTGCGTCTCATTACGAGCCATTGGTTCGTCTGGTATCGTGGAGAGGAAAGCGTCAAGTTTTGTCTTGAAGACCTCCGCATCCATGTCTTGCATGTCTCTCAAATGTTTTGGCAGGGCATTGAAGAGCTGAGGTCCTCTGAAACCGAGGCTGCTGTAGTATCTCTTTCTTATGTGAGATGCAGTGGACGGTACCTTTGGCACCATGCAGTGGCGACCCGTGCGGGCATTCCTGTAGTACTTGATACCAAAGTTTGGCACCAGTCCTTCCAGTATTTTCCATATGTATATTATTACATATCTCTCCCGCCTGCGCTCCAGGGAGTAGAGACCTAGTGCCTTCAGTCGCTCCCTGTAGTTCATCTGCTGGACTGTGGCGATCTTTTTTGTATAGTGCCGCTGAATTGCCTCGAGTTCTGCTGTCCGCTTAACACTGTGTGGTGACCACAACTGAGAGCAATAGTCTAGGCGGCTCAGAACAAATGTCTTCCATAGAGTCAACATGACTTTTTGATCCCTTGTACGGAATGTCCTCAGTATCCACCCTGCCAGTTGTCTGCACTTTGCTGTCAACTTGACAATGTGCATGTGAAATGATGCATCACTACACATGTTGATGCCCAGATCTCTTACTGTTTGTGGTTCTGGGATTGCAGTACCTCCAGGCCCTGTGTATGCCAGTTGGGAGGTACTTGTGGTCTTGTAGCGCAGTATTTGAAATTTTTTTGCATTGAACTGCATATTATTTTGCTCTGCCCACTCATATATTGCATTTAGGTCATTCTGCAGGCTTACAATATCATCAGGATTCTTTATTGCCTGAGATATCTTTGTGTCATCAGCATAGCTAGTGACAGTGGCTCTCCGAGTGACCGTGGGCATGTCCAGAAGGGCCACTATGAACAGTAGTGGCCCCAGAACAGTTCCTTGTGGAACACCGCTCAATATTTGTGTTTCCCTAGATAGTTCTACATTGGCTGCAACTGTCTGACTTCTACCATTCAGGAAGTCATGCAGCCACTCTCCTAATTTACCAGCTATGCCAAGGTTTCGCAGCTTGTGACATATCAAGCCATGATCAACTTTGTCAAAGGCTTTTGCAAAGTCGAGATATATCACATCAACATTTGAATGGTCAAGTAGCTGCTTCAGGACCCAGTCATAATGCTGCAAGAGCTGGGTGAAGCAGCTTCTACCTGGACGGAAACCATGCTGGGTCTCATTCAGCAAATCATTTTCTTCTAGGAACGCAATCAATCTCCTTCTGACAATTCGTTCCATGACTTTGCTAATATGTGAAGTCAGAGAGATGGGCCTGTAGTTCCCAGCCTCTGCTCTACTTCCACCTTTATGGATAGGACATATGGTGCCTTCCTTCAGCTTTTTGGGAAGTTTACCATTTGCAAGGAAACTCTGGAAGAGTATCCGGAGTGGTCCTGCTAATTCTTGTTTACACGACTTTAAGAGGACAGCTGGGAAACCATCGGGGCCAGTTGCCGAATTTGAGCTCATTTCATTTATGGCAGCTATCACATCTTCCTCTTCAATGTCGATGTAGGTAATGGATGCAGTCTTTT
>NC_142930.1:47978451-48000951 GCF_046866305.1 Octopus bimaculoides | reverse complement strand
GACGGAAAAACTAGGTCTTATGTCAAATACAATATAGTTGACATTCTTCAAAAGAATTACCAAGAAGTTCAAAGGGATATTATGAACAAGTTCAAAGGAATTATCAATAATTTCAAAAGAATTATCAAATAGTTGTAAGGCATTACCCACTAGTTCAAAGGAATTATCAATAAGTTCAAAGCAATAATCGGCTAGCTCAAATGCATTATCAACTAGTTCAAAGGAATTATCAACAAGTTCAAAAAAATTATCAACTAGTTCAAAGGAATTATCAACAAGTTTAAGGGAATTATGAAGTAGTTCAAAGAATTATCAACTATTTCAAAGGAATTGTCAAATAGTTCAAAATAATTATCAACTAGTTCAAAGAAATCATCAATACTTTCAGAGGATTCATCGATAAGATCAAAGGAATCATCAAAATATTGAAAGGCATTAGTTAGTTCAGATGTATTACGAACAAGTTCAAAGGAATCGATAACTAATTCAAAGGAATTATCAGTTAGTTCAAGGAAGTATCAGCTAGTTGAAAAGAATTATCAATAACTTCAAAGGAATTATCAATAAATGTAAAAGAATTATCAATAATTTCAAAGGAACTGCTAATTAGTTCAAATGTTTTCAGCATCGGAACACATCAAAATTGAATGCAAGCATTTTTTTACATCTTTCCTAACTGATTGATTTTGGAGAAAACTTATAAGTATTTGCTCTTGTTATTTCCTATATGTAATTAGTTCATTAGACGTCATACCGTTTTATTGTCTGTGGATATGAATAGAAAAATCTATAATCCAATCATAATATATGTAATTTACACGTTAATTCACTTGGCATGCTTTGCATACTGTCTCAGTTCCTTATACTACCGGGTCTGGTGTGTGGCTACACCATTTTTATAGGTGACCATGTGAAGCTCATGAGGAATCCTCTATGAGATTGAGATTGACCTACCTACTAGAAAGAGTGACCAAATTTGTTCCATATCACACTCAGCCCTCCTTTCAAAAGCATACAGTAGACGGCGTGGTGCAAGAACATTCTATCTTAAAAACAAGGAAGATGGGATGGTCCAATGTTAGAAAGCTTTTAAATCATAGATCAACGACTACTATTTCCTGTTGTTTAGCTTGACTTTAAAGTTTTATTGTGCGTTATAATTCTACTTGGTGTGTTTATTAATTTTCTTTATCTCTGATTGAGTGGCACTACGTCAATTACGGCGACAAGGGTTCCAGTTGATCAGATCAACGGAACAGCCTGCTCGTGAAATTAACGTGTAACTAACACACTGAGGAGCATCAGAGGCAAGAGGTTGAAGTGTGTTGGTGCGTGTGTCTCTCTCATTTAAATGAATTTCTTTCTTTGGGATGCTCTCTGGGATGTTTGTGTGTGTAGCAGCAGTACTGTTTCAGATATGTGAGAAGTAGATAATATGTAAGGAGATAGTGACTGTCCTCAAATCAAGAAATCCATGGCCACGAAGAGGAAGTTTACTTCTTTCGGATATATATTTTGCTATTTTATGTATGTGGGCTCGTCAGAGAAGATCATCATTTGAAGCGACTTTGACTTTTAGTTGGATACAACGATTAGTGCAAGTCTGGAAGAGGAAACACGAATGAATAAAGAGGGGAAAAAAAACAGAGATGTCTAGCGAATTTCATAAAACAGCAAACTGACAGCTAATAATATCTTTATTAGCAGGCATTGGAAATAAATAAAACCCTGGAAATTGAAAAGTATATGATATACACTTCCGTACACTCATTTCCTCATTGCAAAGAGACAAAGGCTTCTTTCCTTGATACTTATCTGCTACTATTGCAGTTATTCGTATTTACCTAACACAGTAACTGTTTATCTATTTATCATTCTGGATTATGGATAAGTTCCTGACACCATCCTTCTCTAAAGTCATTGCCGTCAATGAAAGTTTGCATTCTACTCATACCAAAGATGTTGATTCAAAAACAATGAATTGCATAACTTAACTCCCTGTGACTGTAAGTATTATCACCTTTTCGAATCACCGATCGACACATAGATATCTCAAAGACCCGTGAAATTATTGTTACTTCATACCTGGCTTTAACACACTATCACAGTCTGTGTACCTATCGAACCGTTCGATTACTGCCTAATTACAGCTAACCATCACACACCAACATACCAACATACTCTAAACCACTCCGGCTTCCCAAACTTTACGACCGCCAACTGGGCTGAGTACTGCTTTTAGGGATATTTAAAATACTTACAGGCGAGGGATGAAGCTTATTTATTGGAGATATTTAAATTACTCCCAACATAAGCAGTTTAACTATCCATAGCTCGTTCAAATAAGCCAGTGGTAAAGTTAGTAGTTAAGGGTAAATGCACTTCGCCTCTGACATGCTCGTATTCTTTACAGAGCCGTAGCTAATATAACTCTAAATCTGGAGGGGTCAGTCGAAGCTGCGCTGTAGCAGTATAGATGAAGAACACGGTCTTTTACACTCTGAAAATAGCACCAACTTCAATCATCGGCAAGATTATCATCCAAACAAGCAAGACGTATTTTCGTTCACGGCAGATTGGAAGCTCTCCTGCGTTCCAAATTGCAGTCTGTCTTTTTGGTCACTCAACTGATATGATATCTATAAATGCTTACAGGAATCTCCCTACAGCTATTCGTAACTAGTTTAAATAGGTAAGAGATAAAGTTTGTTTATTAGGGCTATTAAAATTACGCCTGACAGAAACAGTTTAACTATCCATAACTCGTTTAACTAGGCTAGTGGTAAATCCCACAAGATAATCTTGTGAGCCATACTTCTGCAAAGAAGTCCTCTACATTTCCTCTCCACTTTGCATCTGACTCCACATCATACACACTCGACAAAACTCCACCAAAACTTTTCTTCCTCAACCCACTTGTACCACCACTACGTCCACATTATGCCATATCTGGAAATATTACTGATCATTTCAAGCCAATAAGACTATCCATGCAAAGACTTCTAACAAACCCGTTTCAAGTTAACTCTTGACTACCTGAATTTTGATTTTATATAACCTGCAAGAATTGCCTGAATCTGCTTCTATATTAGCTCTGCCTTTTTTTTTTTTGGTTTTACATCATTCCTCTCTGACTTACGTAAATCGATAATTACATATGTTTACAACACACGACGCGTTAATTGCATAAAACATGTGAAGTGTACAAAATTGAAAGCTGATCTGAAAATCTGAAAAATAAAAAAGTAAAAAACAATATGTTACAAAAAAGTGATGCTTGCACCATTCGAGTTACGTGACATATTATATATGAACATAAACAATATTTGTATGGAATTGTATGAAAACCGCTCATACATCAGTTTGAATTATGTGACATTTTATACACAAGCATAAGGTAGACAAAGCATCAATTCACTTAAGGAAAACAGGTTTTCAAGACTTCTTTTCAAATTTATTGTTGTTTTTACTACTACTACTACTACTAGTACTACTACTACTACTACTACTACTACTACTACTACTACTAGTCTATCACTATCATCAACATCATAATCATCGTCGTCATCATAGTTGATGTAGTTGCAGTTGTTGACGTTGTGTTGTGGCAAATTAAAGAAATTATTATTACTATTATTCCGACGAGGTCGGCTTTACCTTTTATCCTTTCGGAGTCGATAACTTAAGTACCATTGAAACACTGGGTCTATGTAATCGACTTATCTCCTCCCCCAAAATGGCTGCCCTTGTAAAATTTGAAACCATCATTATTATTATTATTATTACTATTATTATTATTTTGATTATTATTGCTGTTGTTGTTGTTGTTGTTGATGATGATGATGTTTTTATAGTGGTTAGGGTATTGTAGTCATGATCACGGGATCGTGGTTTCAGTTACTAGATCGAGGGTGCGTTGTATTCTTGAGCAAAATACTTCATCTCGCGTTGCTCTGCGATGACTTCGGCACCTGATGTGTGGTAACACCATGCACCTGTTCAGGCAACGTTGATTTGATTGAGAGAGTGAGCTAATGTGCGGCACGAACATTTGATCATTATAAGTAAATCATTTGCGCAGATCGTTCGGCAAAAGCTCAACACTCATACGTCATCTTCAACGCCGCGAGAGTCCATCATCATTACTATTATTAAGGCGGGGAGCTTGGCAGAATTGTTAGCATGCCGGGCAAAGCAGGCAGCATTTCGTCCGTTTTCACGTTCAGAGTTCAAATTCCGCCAGGGTCGACTTTGCCTTTCATCGGAGTCGATAAATATTAAGTGTCAGTGAAATATTGGGGTCGATGTAATCGACTAGTCCTCTCCCCCAAAATTTAGTATTATTATTAAGGCAGTGAACCGCCAAAATTTTTAGCATGCCGGACAAAATGCTTGGCGGCATTTCTTCTGGTTCTTTATGTTCTAAGTTCAAATTCCGTAGAGATCAGTATTAGCTTTCATCCTTAAGGGGTCGATAAAATAAGGAACAAATACCAGCTGAGCACTGAGATCGATATGATCAACTACTCACTCCCTAAAAATGCTGGCATTGTGCTAAATATTTGAAACAATTATCATAAGTCATCTGCGCGGCAAACAGAATGTTTTTCGGTGTTTCTTCCGCTTCTATACAGCACTGAAAAAAACTTCTCATCTAAAGCAGATATTCGAACGAAAATAAACACCCGTCCATCGACAGTAGACAGGAAAAGAAAAAGAAAAAAGAAAATATTCAATTCTTCAGAGGAATACATTTATCTCACGATAGAAAATAACATTATTTTGACAGGAAATTATTTCTGATATATATATATATATATATAAGGCAGTATTATTTTCATAATAATGCTAGTAACAACATTAAAAAAAAAGGAGGAATGAATTTTTAATTGAGAAAAAGAGTGTTTCCAGTCATGGTTTTTTTTTTTTTTTTGCTGGTGCTACTTCACAGACAGCTCTTATATATGACTAGTCGATCGGAGAAAACTTTTGCCAGTTTGAAGCTAGTTTATCGCATAGACTTCTCAGAAACAAAGTACATGATTTATCATATTAGTAAAAAAACAACGGTAACGTTTATCAGTCGTTTTAATTTTTCATTTAGTGTATAGTCATCTATGTTATTGTAATTTTTAAAAAATTTTTGTAATTTGACAAATTTAGTTTCTAAAAAGCAGACTACGAACCAAAATGCATGTCCAAATTAAGTACTTTATATTTTTAAAACAAATATTACTTTAAATGACTCTGCGAAACTCAGGTTAACAAGTGACTTGCTCCTTTAATAATTTAAAGTGAAAGTGTCAGGAAATCAACGTGAGTGTTTATATGAAACTCTGTGTGCATGACCCCGCCCGCGTGTGTGTGCGTGAATATATATATATATATATATATATATATATATATATATATATATATATATATATATATATATATAATTAAATAGTAGGGTAAAAAATTGGATCTTAATTAATATCCATTTAATACCAGGAAACCAGCACATTAAAAGAATCAGAAGATTCATAAAAAAAATTTTCTGAGATCTCAACCTTATATTTATTTCTATAATTTTCACTAGTCTCGCCCGTATGTTTTTGCTTCGCTAAATTTTTTCTTTGATAAATTTTCGGTGATCTTCTAGCACATTAGCAGTCCACCTAATGGTCTCTTATATATATATATATATATAGCTTTCGATGCCACCCTGCTGAATGCTTATATTTGTGTAAATGAGTATGGATTTTATTGCATGTTATCATGAATGTTTTAACACCACTTTCTCCCGTTTTGTGTCTGACTTGAATATAATTTTTAATAAGATCTCGTAATTGTATTGATGTTTGCTCATTTACAGGACCGTATTTTTATCCAGTTCTATCCACCGAACAATACTTTAATCTATCATCGTAATTGTTTAATTGTGTAGTTGTTTGAGGCATTGTTCCTAACCGTCTCACTACTTCAGTTTGTCATCCTTTTATGAAATCCTTATACGGAATTATTTAAGGTATTGTACCTGTTTAATTTTCTATCCAACATATTCTTTCTTCACCTTACGTTCGTTACTTATTCTGTCACGCTAGCCCACTTATCTATCTTTCAAGATCGACCCATCAGCTTTAGCTTTTCTTATTTACTTCCTTCCCTCTCTATCACACGAAGAAAAAGGACAAGTAAATGTCATATTCTATACTTCTCATGACAAAGAATTTTTCTCAGTCTTCTGAATTTTACTGACCAGTTATTTCCATGAAATCCATGAAATTATCTGGAAATTATTACAGTAATAATTAAACTTATGCCTCTTGCATTGTGATACTCAGAATGCATCAATCTTCCGCCAGAATGCTCGATATGCCGTAGTCCATTCCACTTCTTTCCAATTGGTCTTCGTGGTTCTTCGTGAATGTTCGGTAGCAGGTATTGTTAGGTTGCCCTTTTTTCCGTTGTCCTTATACGTCATTCCTGTTTTGCAGCGTCTGGGATTAGCTTTGCAGAAGAAGTCATCTTTTTCCGATTTCGTTTCCCGACGAGCTTCAGAGGCGTTTAAAGGAGTGAAAACACAAGGGTCCTCCTTGAACGGGACACTAGTCTGTCGCAGGGTTAAAACCATCTGCTGCTGGCACTCATTTGCAACTGAGTGGAGCGGAAAACTATGTGATATGAAATGCTCAAGGATTTAAGGCAATCTTGGGTCTGAGAATAGAACCTGCAACCAAACAAGTCTTCATTAGATATTTCTACAACACTCCTGTAACCGTGCTATCCTTTCCGGGATATATACTACTAACCAGTAATACTACTAAGTATAACAGTAACCAAACCACTATACTGGAAGCAGGCTGGATGATAGTAATAGTCGTATAGCTAACTGTACACACACTGTATATCACAATAAAACATACGAACATTGCAGTACTATCAATAAACTCATTAGCATGAAACAGCATAAATAATAAGAAATATCAAGTTCCAACACAATTCACATTCCTCGCCTCCGCTCGGGTCACCAGCAGAATCTATACATTAGACCCACTTGTTCATTCGACTAGCTACGCGCCATAGGTCTTATTTTAATTTTCTCACAAGGAAATACTTTCACTCAATTTGGTCACGTGCACACATAAACACAGACACATACGCACGTTTAATATATATATATATATATACATATATATATGTGTGTGTGTGTGTGTGTGTGTGTGTGTGTGTGTGTGTGTGTGTGTGTGTGTGTGCGTGTGTATGTGTGTAAGGCGGCGAGCTGGCAGAAACGTTAGCACGTCGGGCGAAATGCTTAGCGGTATTTCGTCTGCCGCTACGTTCTGAGTTCAAATTCCGTCGAGGTCGACTTTGCCTTTCATCCTTTCGGGGTCAATTAAATAAGTACTAGTTACGCACTGGGGTCGATATAATCGACTCAATCTATTTGTCTGTCCTCGTTTGTCCCCTCTGTGTGTAGCCTCTTGTGGGTAGTAAAGAAATAAGAAACGTTAGCACACAGAGCGAAATGCTTAGCGGTATTTCATCTATCTTTATGTTCTGAGTTCAAATTCCACCGAGGTCGACTTTGCGTTTCATCCTTTCGGGGTCGATAAATTAAGTACCAGTTGCGTACTGGGTCGATCTAATCGACTGGCTCCCCTCCCCCCCAAATTTCGGGTCTTGTGCCTAGAATAGAAAAGAATATATATGTGTGTGTATGTGTGTGTCTATGTATGCTATGTACGTACACGTACATACATACATTCAGTATCGAGATGGAAAATATTTATGGACAACCGCTTCGAGACCATCAGCCCTTATGCATTGATTACATAATTATATTTATGTCAGTAATCACCGGTGCACTATTTTATATTCATAAACAACTAAGTGACAACCTAGAAAAGCTAGGATTTTTAAGCAAAGAATGGGACCGGTCAACACGAACTTTACCGATACAATGTATAATTGGAACAGTAAATGTAGGCAAACTCTTCTTATAGTTCGATATGTAACAATTATCGTTGTTGCTATCCAAATTTAATCATTGGCTTTGCTTCTTTCTTAGAACCTCGCTACATTCCTCTCGGAAGTAATAACAATATATAAAAGAATGTGAAGGCACATACATGCGTATATAGTGTGTTATATGATTGTTGGTTTCTAGCCCCATGTAAATTCTGATCATTCAGACCTATAATCAAAGGTGTTCCAACGAGGAACATTGCATTTCTATCTGACAATATACCTAGAAATGCAGTCCCCGATGGAGGCGCAATGGCCCAGTGGTTAAGGCAGCCGACTCGCGGTCATAGGATCGCGGTTTCGATTCCCAAACCGGGCGTTGTGAGTGTTTATTGAGCGAAAACACCTAAAGCTCCACGAGGCTCCGGCAGGGGATGGTGGCGAACCCTGCTGTACTCTTCCACCACAACTTTCTCTCACTCTTACTTCCTGTTTCTGTTGTGCCTTTAATTCCAAGGGTCAGCCTTGTCACACTGTGTCACGCTGAATATCCCCGAGAACTACGTTAAGGGTACACGTGTCTGTGGAGTGCTCAGCCACTTGCACGTTAATTTCACGAGCAGGCTGTTCCGTTGATCGGATCAACTGGAACCCTCGTCGTCGTAAGCGAAGGAGTGCCAAAGGAAAAAAAAAAAGGAAAGGAAAAAAAAAGCAGTTCCCGATATTTACTGCATTTTAAAAACGGTTTGGGGCTAGTTCGTTTTGTTGACACGTAATCGGACTGTTAAGATATAGTATTCCTTGTTTGATGAGATACCGTGTGGTTTTCATTACTTCTCAACAGTGAGAAGCACCTTGCATAATCGAGAGCTTGCTGACTACCACGTGAAAAGAGTGGTCATTGCTTCGTATAGTATGTAAGAACATTCACGTTATGTACATGTCATGTCACTTGTTTCTGAAGAGCCTGTTCCATCAGGGGAATATACAACCATTACAATTATGCCCAATCAATCTAAATGTGAATCAGTGCTCAAGCTAGAGTCAGTGTCATGAGTAGCGTTTTATCGACATATGCAACAGTTGTATTATACCGTTAAAAAAAAAATAAGAAGAAGAAGTTAAAATTGGAAAATGTAGTTCACGGCTTGATAAAAACGATGCGAAGATTGTAGCTGAAATGATTTTGATCGTAATTCTCCTCCAGCAGATTGGCCTGGAGATGAACGGCAGCAACTGCAGTAGCATTGTGAATCAATTAATGTTTCCTTTGTCTATAAATAAGGCACTAGTCAAGTGCTGTGTCGATATGTAATCGACTAGAACTCTCCCACTAAGAATTACTGGACTTGTGCCAAAATTGGAAACCATTATTATTGTTGCTGTTGGTATCGTTAGCACATCATCATCATCGTCATCATCATCATCAGCAGCATCATTATCATAGTTCTTCTTCTTCTTCTTCTTCTTCTTCTTCTTCTTCTTCTTCTTCTTCTTCTTCTTCTTCTTCTTCTTCTTCTTCTTCTTCTTCTTTCTCTTTATCACAGGTTTTGTTGGAGCTCCTGCAGTCTTGCATGCGTAGCGACCTTGCTACCTGCAGCCTGCAGTACCATGCTATCCGTTTTTTTCAGCTATCTAGTACTTTCCTGATTATTCTGGCCGTGTTTAGGAGGCAATTTTTTGTAACAGCTCTACTGGGCACTCTAGTCCAATTTCCTTTATATACACCTTGATGCCTTCTGATACTGTTCCTAAGGACCCAACAGCAATTGGCTCTATTTTCACCTTCTTCGTTTTCCATAACCGGGCTATTTCGTACTTAAGAGGGTGGTAACTCTCTATATTTTCGCCTTCCTTCTTGACTATTCGCTGGTCAAAGGGGCATGCAACGTCAGCTACATAGCATATGTGGTGCACCTTGTCCACCACCACGAGGTTCAGTCTGTTATATTCAAACACCTGATCTGTTTGGATTGGGAAATCCCAGAGGATTTTGCTAGTCTTCGACTCTGTCACTCTCTGCGGCAAAATGTGCTCATACCACATTTTGCTTCTCTCTAGCCCCCACTTTTCGCACAGTTTCCAATGTAGCACTGTCACTACCTGGTTGTGTCGCCACAACTTGTAGTGGTTTTGGGCAAGTCTAGGGCATTCATTCGTGATATGGGCAATGGTTTCATCCACATTAATGCAGATTCGGTACAGCGGAGACACTTGCTCATTCCTAAGGTTGATCCTCCAAGTTCGTGGCCAGAGCTTGGTCCTGCACTGCCAGTATAATGCTCTCTGTCTCTTTTTTAGGGTTCCTTTCATCAGTCAATCACACTTATTTTTTCCAACATCTTCTGTTGTGGTTACATGGAATTGATTGTGTGGTCCCTTCTTGCGTAATTCTTCTTCATGTCCATTTTGTACTTCTTCCTTTGTTTTTCCTTTTTTGTCTCCTTTCAATACTCCTTCGTTCCTAACTGTCACTAGCAAGGTTTTCTTACTTTGGGCTAGGTATCTCATTAACCTCTCGAGTTCGACACGCACGCAGTCTTCCACACTTACATCAGTTCCCTTCCTCCATTTGCTCTCTCCATGTATAGGCGATCAGTGTCTGCATGTGGATGATGGGCTCCAAGCAAAGCACGGTAAAGGGTAGAAGAACTCAGAAGGGTCAATGGCCATTCCGAAAACGGGTGGACAGAACTCGTGAGCCTTGGTTGGCAGTCTGTCTGGGAGAAGTCATACTCTGATTTAAAACTGGGTTAGATAGGACTCCTTTATCACAGTGGTGACAACCTGTCACTGTCCAACGGCTCCATGCAAGGGATGAAGGCGAATGAACCGCGAATCGGGACTTAAGTCTGGAGTAATATTTGGATGAAGATATGGGACCAATTGACGCTCACCTGTCACCTAGTGAGAATCACAATCATGGTCCCCAACACACAAAAATACGAAGGGAAGAAGTACAACTTATGGGTGGTAACAACTCTGCAGTATTTGTTGACAATCTTACTAGAGATGGTGTCTCGATAAAAATACCGGTTAGTGGTTAACCTTAAAACACATATCCTCAATGTTAAGTGAAACTGTCTAATACAAATGCATCAAATAATGGTGTTAATGTGGCTGGAACCAAAGATGAAAACCTTTCTCCCGGCAGGTGCCCTGTGGTTGAGCAGCTCAGGTCCGGTAGGCATCCAGAGATTGCTTGTACACAAAGCCAGAGGCAGAGAAGAATGTGGGGAAAGGAGGTAAACCGAACGGTAATTGAACGCTGGATCAAGAGTGAACCCAGCAGAAGGGGATTCCGACAACGAATGAAAGCAAAATGGAATGAGATAGGACTCTTCGAAACAAGTGAGCAACGGTTAACCGACCAGGCAAGAGCAATAAGAGCAAAAAGGTGGTTAACAGACATGGAAATAGAAGAGATAAAAAAGGAAAGTAGAAGATAATAATGATAATAATAATAATAATAATAATAATAATAATAATAATAATAATAATACTCTGGGATATGCCAATACACACAGATAGAGAAATTAAGGCAAATAGACCAGATATAGTTGTCAAAGATCTTGAAGAAAAAAAATGCTTTCTAATTGATGTATCAATACCAGCAGATGACAACGTTTCCTTAAAAGAAATGGAGAAACTTTCAAAATACAAAGACCTGGAAATAGAGGTAACTATTAGAGGTAAAAACTAATAGAGGTAAAAACAGAAACAATTCCTATCATAGTAGGCGCCTTAGGTATAATAAAAGAATATTCAGACAAATACATAACAAAAACACCAGGACTTACAAATATATATAACATACAGAAAATTGCACTACTGGGCACTGCACACATCCTACGCAAAACACTTTCAATACAGTAACCATAAGAGCACCACAGCAAACCAGAGCACATACCCAAGGCACACAGAGCTGCGCTCGGTAGTGAAGTGAAAGCACGTTATAGAAAAATCACACTAAACAATAATAATAATAATAATAATAATAATAATAATAATAATAATAATAATAATAATAATAATAATAATAATAATAATATTAATTATAATAATAATAATAATAATAATCATAATAATAATAATAATAATAATAATAATAATAATAATAATTATTATTATTATTATTATTATTATGGTCACGGAAATTTGGTGCTTCGTAAGTTGAAAAAGTGTTCGTAATCTTTTCGGCCTTTCTAAGGCCCTGTCTTTTCATTTCTGTTGTTACCATTACATTTTGGAGATTGTCTGGATTGTGGAGATAGTATTTATGCGTAGAAACAAACCCTATTTTGCAGGGGATGCGCATAAAAAATTTTTTGAATTTTAACTGCTTTTGGTAAAAACAAATATTTCGCAATCTTCTGCAATTTTTTAAAGATGGCTGATAAAGAAACCATCATATTGTTCGATAAAGGAACGTGCTCCTTGTCGAGAAATTTTGAGAACAAGGAAAGAAATGAGAATATCAACATCGAATGGCCTAAACTTAATGACGTCACCAGGGTGGAAAATGTTTCGTCTCTAAGCAACGTCAAATCTTTAGGTGTCGATAAAGAGAACAACAACAGCAACGGTAGCAGAAGTGACAGCAGCAGCAGTGGCCACAGCAGCAGCAGCAGCAATAACAACAACAACAATACAAAAGAAATAAAACATTAAAATGCAAATATCGCCCCTGTTTCTTTTGCGTCAGCGGCGAGAAATATGGAGTGCTTCCACAGAGATGAAGAAGAATTAAAATTTGCTAGAAAAATTGTTAAAAGAGATGGGAGAATGGTAGCTGTGAACCCTCCACCAGACGTGATAGAAAATATCGCAAGATGCACTGTCACATACCGTTGCATTGGAGTCAAGTCTCGGCGGGTGGAAAATGCTCCCGAGAGCGAAGTACGAAGATTCTTTGGGCGCGTTTGGGAACAAAAGACCCACATCACCCGAGGAAAGCAGTTTGGAACCATTCAGGGGGAGATTTGAAACGTACGAAGAAGCTAGATGTAATTCCTCAACTACTTTGAAGAATGACAAGTTTTTCTTAATCCCTAGCTATCGCGGCCAACATCTTACCAGATTATGGTGCTGAATGTGCCGCCAGAAATGTCCATTATCTGGTTTGTGACGGCCGTCTTGACTGGTTTAGAAGAAGACGAAGTCAAAATACTGGAGGTCAAGAAATTACCTAAGCAAAACTGATTAGGTACAGGTATGGAACTGACCCTGCAATGCGTCTATGTAAACAACGCAGTCGAAGGTTGGAAAAGTAGGTAAAGGGTGTATATGCATATTTCAAGAGTTATTGCTCTTTAATCAGCACCACATCTTATCCATCAACTATACCCGAAAACATTGCTTAAATACCCACTAGGTTTAGCGGTGTAACACAACTAGATAGACTAATTTGCATAATAAACACATTCCTGGCAACTGTTACATATATCTAATTGATGGCAAGGTCTCAATATTTCGTTTTGCAGCCATAATATACTAGCCAGTATATTACAGGTTTAGAAGTCAATACCGTGTGTTAACAGTGCGATATTTTCACAGAGATAAGCTTAAAAGTAAGAATATCGCACAGCTAACACACAACAGTATATTATAGTTGCAAGACGAAATACTGTGGCCTTGTCAGCCATTAAAATGATATGTTGGATTGTAGGATTAGACAGTATATCACATCAGTTGATCATAGACAGACTATGACATTAATTAATTTCAGCTAGATAATGACACGTCAGTTGTTCACAGTCTGAGTAAAAAAAAAGGTCAGCTAAAAATATAACAGAAAAAAAAACAGGATGGTGAAATTACTTTAGCAGTTGTTCTGTATAAAAAATTTCTGTTAAAAACTCAACAGACCTAAATACAAGGAAGTGAAAAGATGCCGTTTGCCTCGGTTTGATAATTATCGTCGTTATCGTCATGTTCGCCTCCTCCTCCTCCTCCTCCTCCTCCTCCTCCTCCTCCTCCTCCTCCTCCTCCTCCTCCTCCTCCTCCTCCTCCTCCACCACCACCACCACCACCACCACCACCACCATCGACGTCATCGTCGTCGTTGTCGTCATAATCATCTTCATCATCATCACTATCATTATTGCCATCAACATTATTTTTTTTCCATTATCAGTAATCTTTGTTATGTCCAGATTTGGCGGAATATGACGAATACAGATTTGTTGCTAACCTAAAGTTAGCTACGATATGAAATGAATTTAGTTATGAATATATAAGCGGTGATAATAACCACCATATAATCATGTAATATAATAGTATATATATATATATATATATATATATATATATATATATGAAAGTACGTCTAAACTATTGCTCCGCTCACACATACGCGCACACACTCACACACACATGTGAGCGTATTTGTGTGCGTATGTGTATTGAGAGAGATGCATGTATATATATATGTATATATGAGTGATAATTTATATATGCACCTATAGAGGTTGCCTAGGAAAAGCCTCGATCTTTATAGATTGCTCTTACTCTCTAGGTATTCACCGTTCCTGTGTTATGTATATAAATTATTAATAATCGTCGATTGAAGTTTACAGTTTAAACTATTGTGTGAGTAAATATTATTTCTTACAAAGCCATCGTTTCAAATTCCAGTATATGAAAAGGGCAGAACTTCCATTTCCTAATTAATTGTCCACTCACCTTTGATAATATGTTTTAGCCAATATTTTATAAACTTTACTTTCATCACAATCGATCTAGCCACAATCCCCGTAGGTTGCTTTTTCATTTCTGCCTCGCAACTAAGCTACAATTTTCATCATATAGGAAGAAACGCCTCGTTCGGTTTGTATATTAATGGTGTGTGTCAAATATTTGCATTAGTAAATGTTTTCAACTTGTTACTAATTAGTTTGGAAGCAAGTCAATGAATGTGTTTTTAGCTGAGGTGACAATGAAGAACATATGATAGCTGCAAGCCTTCTGATGCGCTAGCTATACTTATACTACTAGATCCATCTTGTTATGCGCAAATTTCTCGAATGTTCTGATGCTTATGAGAAACGAAGATAGTATTACGCCATTATGGTTATTTTCAATAACTGAATTAAAGATAGATCAGGATGAATACGGGAATCTAGACGTTAGCAGAGAAAATATTACGCTCCAGTGGTTCACTTTAACAAGTGGAAACTATAATTCATTTGTTGCAGCCTAACAACTGACTAACCGCACGGCCGAAGCTTTACATTATGCATTTGTCAGTCAATACAATGTGTCCAAATTGCAAAGACATGCAATTTTCAATAGATCAGTTCACTTTGCCACATATACAATCCATAAACAGGGACAACTAACCCCATGTTGTATGCAACAGGCTAATAATAAAATCTAAAACCATGGCTATGTTTTATTCAACCCATTCCTATGTATAGACGAGACTGAAAACTATATTTTGTGCAGGCTTTAACCAGGATAAAAACCATATCTACAGCTATATTTTATGTAGCCTGAAGCTATGTTTTGAATGAATTAAGGCTATACTTTGACCAACCTCATAACTATATACTTTTATTTGACTCTGGCTATATTTTGAATGGATATGTTTTGGGACTACAGATTTCTAAGCACATAAAGCCCCAAATAGTAGCTGGTAAATGTTAGGTTGAAGGCTGCCATGTTTTCGACTTTTTCTATTCAAAAGGGTTTTTAACCTAAAATTTACACACTATTCTTTATAGTTGTATGTGCTTCGAGATCCATAGTTCCGAAAAAGAATTATTTAAATCACTCTTGAAAGTTTATGAAATTCTTATGGGTTAACGAGTTATATTTTGATTAAAGTCTATATTTTGAATAAACCCATGGTAAAATTTAGATTGAATTCAGAGTTATATATAATATGTTAGTGATTACCGAATTGGTAAGAGAATTGACTATCAACTGTAGAGTAGGCTATATGCATCGTGTAACTCATAGCTCTCCTCACTCCACTTCACTTAGTTATAAACAGTAGGTACAGCAAAATTATTTGTTAGTTAATTTGTGGAAAAGCCACCAATAATTGTGAAATACCCTGTCCAAAAGGAACACACACACACATACACACACACACATCGATAAAAAGAAACTGGACTTAATGGATGGGTTAGCTGATTCATGAAGTAGTTGTCAAATGATTAAGATTTTAAGGAGATTTCTTCTTTTATATTTTCTGCCTACAACCCCAGTACTTGAATGATACGTTATTTTATCAACACGAGAAGAATAAAAAACAAAGGTCATCAAGTTGGAATTTGAACTCAAAACGAGGCTGTAACTAAAAACGCTTTGACCAGCTCCCTAACGATTTACTCAGCTAAACTTCCCCTAAATCATCACTGTTAGTTATATTATCCACTCGAAAAGATAATAACAGTTCTATCCTTAGAATTTCGCTCATGGGGTTCTCCATATTGTATTGATATTATTTACATCATCTCAAGGCTGCGAGCTGATAGAATCATTAGCACGTCGGACAAAATGCTGAGAGGCATTTTGTCTCTCTTAACGTTTTGAGTTTAAATTCCGCCGAGGTCGACTTCCATTATTTCGGGATCGATTAACTAGCTATCAGTTGAACTCTAGAGCCTATCCAATCGAGTAATGCCCTTCCATCAAAATTTCAGGTCTTGTGCCTATAGGAAAGAAAACAATATTTATATCACTCACATCTCAAACTGCATGATAACCGAGCTCTATGCAAACATTTCAACGTGCACTCATATCTTGGCCTCAAAAACAAATATATATAACATAAACGCAGGCATGGCTGTATGGCAAGAAGCTTGCTTCTCAACCACATGGCTCCGGGTTCAATCCCACTGCATGGTTCCTTGGGCAAGTGTCTTCTACTATAGCCTCGGGCCAACCAAAGCCTTGTGAGTGGATTTGGTAGAGGGAAACTGAAAGAAGCCCGTCGTATATATATATATATATATATATATATATATATATATATATATAAAAGTGTGTATGTCATTGCATTTGTGTTTGTGCCCACCATCACTTCTTGATAATGGGTACTGGTGTGTTTACGTTCCTGTAACTTAGCGGTTCAGCAAAAAGGCCCAACAAAATAAGAACTAGGCTTAAGAAATGAGTCCTGGGGTCGATATTTTTCGGTTAAAACCCTTCAAGGTGGTGCTTCAGCTTGGCCGTAATCAAATGACTGTAACAAGTAAAAGAAAGAATAAAACTAAAAATAACAATAAAGAGAAAGAAGAAAGAAAGAAAGGAAGAGAGAAAGAAAGAAAGAAAGAAAGAAATGAAAGAAGAAAGAAAGAAAGAAAGAAAGAAAGGAAAAAGAAAGAAAGAAAGAAAGAAAGAAAGGAAATAAGAAAGAAAGAAAGAAAGAAAGGGACTTGTCGCTTTGTTAATACAACACGCTCACAGTTTGTACACAGCTGCAAAGTAAACCCTAGAGATAACGATGAAACGTTACATCGAGATTGTATATTCTTCCAGTGAAAATATGCAAATATATAGTATAACCTATTGTCAGGAATGAAGATATTACAATAAATTAATTTACATATTTCTGTTGTTAAAAAGATGCAATTTTAGGTTGGGTGGAAGAATTAACATTTCAAATGCCTCATTCTCATAAATATGGCGTCCTTATGTCAGCGGAGGTCTTGCATCAAGGATATTTTAATGGTTTATCTGTTGCTCTGATGTTGATACTCTAGATACCAATATGCTTAAATGCACACATAGTTCTGTGTGTATACACGTACATACATACATGCATACATGCATATATACATGCATACATACATAATACATACATAATACATACATACATACATACGTACGTACATACATACATATCGGATTACCAATATGTGTTTCTCAAATTATAAGCATGGACTTTAACGTACGTCTGCTTATGCATACATGTACAAGTATATACATCACATACAGATAAGCAAATATTCACACCGACATACGTACATCCTCACACATGCAATCGTTTATATGTATGTGTGTTGTATATGTAGTGTACTCCTTTCTCCTTAACCCTCTCACGAACATATCATTAGAATAAAACTATAACATCCATTTTGCTTTGATGATAATGGCGTATCATTGTGGAAAGCTCAGTGATATTTCTCTAAGAGGTTAGTATTAAAATACAGCAGTCAGTTGGTCCGAACATTTTAACAAATGACTGGAAGTTAATCTTAGTTGTTTTTTACTGGTATTTCATTAGATTTCTTTCAAGTTTCTACCTGAATGAAAGCGACAAATTAAATTATTGTTTTGCAGATATGATACGCTTATGAAAGGGCCATGCTCGCCACTCTAAATCTTTATTATCCTATACTGAAGTTTTCATCAGTGATATGTATTTCCAGTATGAAGAATGAGTTCTTTACTTCTATTTCTTTCTCCTATATTATTATTGTTGTTGTTGTTGTTGTTGTTAACGTTATTGTTGCTGTCTTTTATACGAGCTGTTCCAAATTCTCCCCAGAGACCTCAAGTAACAGCAAGCTGAACATTTTACTTCGGATGTCATTTATGATTAGTAATGATATATTGTTGGAGAAAACTAGAATCTGAGAACTAAAATTCTGTTAAATGTCTAATATTTTAGTTTTGAAAGAGTTTTAAGCGAATCAAGTATTTTCAAGTTGAGAGAGTCTTTTTTTAGGGTATTGATAGTACCCATGAAAACAATATTTTAAAGTTTTGATACTTTGGGGTTTCCTGGTATTTGGCCATACTGTTGGCATTTGTGCATTCTTCCCAAAGCTCCAATGATCATAGGTACAATTGTTGTTCTTACATGTCATAATTTTGAGACCCCTATTTGAAAGTCCTTATATCTATTTAACATTTTAAATATTTTTACAGGTGTTGCTGGTATTGAATGTCAATGAGCAGATATGTTTGACCACGTTATTTTTTACCACAATATCTGGTCTCTTGACCTGAATAGCACGATCAGTTTTAATACCAAGGTCTCAAATAACAGTGATCAATTTCTTTTTCTAACTTGTCAGGCTTATATTCCCATTAGTTCTTCATATAAAGGCATCCAGAGTTAGGCATATGATCCAGTGCATATACTGGCCAAGTCTATCATGGCGATTAATATATTCTTTCGGGGCTAACATAGAGCATCCAGAGATGAGATAGTCAATTGCTTCTCGGGTTGCACCATAAAAGCGGCAGGCAGGATCGGCACCATTTTAGAGAATGCTTGCTTCGAATTTATTGGCGGACAGACACTGTTCCTGAGCTGCTATAATAAAGCCTTCTGTGTCTGATTTAAGTCCAGATGAATTGACCACTGGTCCTTGTAGGGCATTTGCAATGCAATGTCTTACATTTTCTTGAATTTCTCAGCTCTGAGAGTCCATTTGATTTGACTTGTGTTTTTATCTGTTTTGCTATCTCAGTGCGTACTTCTGCTTCGGCTAGTTGTGTCTCTCTCACGTTAATCTTCTTTTATTCCTTTACATATTTCATTGCTTCTTCTGATATTGAGTACATTTTTCTGGGCTGGATGGGGTAACTTTTATATTTGCAGATGATAAGTTTAAATATCCAGTCATTGGTGTCCTTTAGATAGGTGTCTACCCCTATGGTTGCTGTCTTTAGAAACAGTTGCAGCTGCATTAGTCTTGGTGGGATCTGCATCTATCTACATATATATTCACATCTGCATTTGGGTGATGAATGCAGTTTCAATAGTGGTCTATAAAGAGTAGCTTAGGATCAAGCAGCCTCCTTGTTTTATTTTTTACATTCCTTTCTGTCGATCTAATCATGGAGTACCCAACATAATATTTTAGCTGTTTTCAATAAACATATAATAATAATAATAATAATAATAATAATAATAATAATAATAATAATAATAATAATAATAATAATCCCAAATCCACGGAAACAGCAAAACCTCAAAACAACAGATCTATAACCTGTCTCCTTACAATTTACAAAGCCTTTACTGCGATAATATCGCAGAGATTGAGTAAGCACCTGGAAGAAAACAACCTGTTTCCAGAAGAGCAGAAGGGATGCTGCAAGGGCTCACACGGCTGTAAAGATCAATTAATGATCAATAAAGCCATAACTGAAGACAGCCGCAGAAAGAAGAAAGACCTCAGTATTACCTGGATCGACTACCGAAAGGCTTTTGATAGTATTCTTCACACGTGGATCTTCGAAACACTAGCCATAAACAAGGTAGCACCAGTAATTATAAAATACATAAGACATGATAATGAAGTACCTGCTAGGAGATGTGGGAAAAGAATGTACAGGGCATGGAGCGACAGAGGACTAACTGAATTAAGTGAACAAAATATGTGTAACCAAGCTAGAGCCATCAGAAAGAATGAATGGTTAACTCCATTTGAACTAGAATGCATTAAGAGACGGGTGCTTAGGCATAGTAAAACCATGGTGAACGGGAGGATGGGGAAGAGAATGCAGATAGTGAAACTATGGCAGTGAAGTTAAAGGATGAAAACGAGCATGAGGCTAATATTATTTATTGTTCAGGAAGCGATGAGAGAACCGAGGAACAAATATCCATTTTAATTGAAATCATTGATATTTGGACGTCTGGTGAACAGAGTTTTCATATGGGGTTTTAAAAAATTAGACAGAAGGAAACTCAATGAATGGGTCAAGAAAATAAAGGATATCACTGGTGATATCAGGACTGACAACATCACAGACACCAAAAATTTGATAAATGCAATTTCAATCTTTATAACCCGGAAGTTAGGTTTGAAAGCAAAAGGTAAATGTCAGCATAACCAGGAGGAACCATGGTGCAAAAGGAGAATAATGCAGTATATTAACAAAACCAGAAAGCATATTAATATTCTGGGACGGAAAAAGAGAAATGAAGTTCAGCGAGAGAAATATGTTGAGCTAGAGAAGAAGTATAGGGTGAAGAGAAAGGGAATCAATGTTGTGATTGAAGAATTAAAAATGAAAGCTAAAGCACATAAATTAAGGAGATGTGAACAGAGAATTGGGCACTACAGATTAAACAGACTTTTCGAACAAAATCAGAAACGAATCTATCAGGAACTGGATGGAAAAGAAAATGTTGGAAAAGCCGTGCCGGATGCTGAAGAAAGTAAAAGATTCTGGTCAAACATGTGTTCTTAGGAGAAACAACACAAAACTGAAGTAGAGTGGTTAAAGACACTCAAGGAGAAGAGTGGAGAGTATCAGCAGGAGGAATTGAAAATAACTGAGGGGGTGATTAGAGATCAGTGCAGGAAAATTCCAAACTGGAAAGCTTAAAAATCTTGATAGCGCTGCAGAGGAGAATTGCGAGACAGCTTGACAAAATACTGAATAGTGACATTCAGGTGCCGACCTGGATGACAAAAGGAAGAACGGTACTATTCCAGAAGGACCCAAGTAAAGGGAATGCGGTTGGAAATTTCCGACCAATAACTTGTTTGCCACTGATATGGAAACTGATGACGGGCATCATATCAAACAGCATCTACAAATATCTAGATGAGAACGATCTACTACCAGTGGAACAAAAATGTGTAGACGTAAGAGCAGAGGAAGGAAGAATCAATTACTAATCGATAAGACTATCCTCACTGATTGCAAGAAGAGACACAAAATTTGGTGATGGCATGGGTGGACTACAGGAAGGCATATAGCATGGTCCCAAACTCGTGGATTATTGAATGCCTTAAATTACTTAAAATCTCACGCAATATCCTGAGGTGATCCAGAAGACAGCATTGTTGGGTACAGCTCGCATTCTTAGGAGACTATTATCTCTTTGAGTCACAGGAGAAGGCACTACTTGAAACTTTTGGTTATTTGTTGTTGCCTGCTTTCAAGTAAAGAATAACCGGTAATTAAGAACTATTCGAGATGCTTTCATAATAATAATCAAATAATAATAATAATAATAATAATAATAATAATAATAATAATAGTAATAATAATAATAACAATAATAAAAATCCTTTCTAATATAGGCACAAGGCCTGAAATTTGGGGGAGGGGAATAGTCGATTATATCGACCCCAATACTCAACTGGTATTTAATTTATCGACCCCGAAAGGATGAAAGGTAAAAGTCGACCTCGGTGGAATTTGAACTCAGATCGTAAAGATGGACGAGATACCGCTAGGCATTTTCCCCGGCATGGTAACGATTCTGCCAGCTCGCTGTATTATTATAATAACGATTTCAAATTTTGGCACAAAGTCAGCAAGTTAGGGCGAGGGATTAGTCGATTACATCGATCCCACTGTTCTACTGGTAATTATTTTATCGACCCCAAAAGGATTTAAGGCAAATTCGACGTCGGCAGAATTTGAACTCAGAACGCAAAGACCAACGAAATGCCGTTAAACAATTTTCCCGGCGTGCTAAAGATTCTTATTGTTTATTGCCCACAAGGGGCTAAACATAGAGGGGACAAACAAAGACAGACAGAAGGATTAAGTCGATTACATCGACCCCAGTGGGTAACTGGTACCTAATTTATCGACCCCGAAAGGATGAAAGGCAAAGTCGAC
>NC_142930.1:47963451-47970951 GCF_046866305.1 Octopus bimaculoides | reverse complement strand
GTGGTTATGCCTGGTATTGGGACGTTGTTGGTGTGTTCTGTTCCTGGTGTATGGGTGATCTTTAGGTTTGGTGCAATCTATTTCATAAATGCGTTGTCTGTAAGCTTGTTCCCTGTTTAGTTTTGGGTGGTTCAAAAGTGGTGGTTGTAAGTGATTTCTATTTATGGTGTATGGAGGGTAATGAGGAGGGTTGTTGTTGATTAAGTGGTTGAAATTGGTGGTGGTTTGTGCGTTGTTCAGTTTTTGTTTATTATTTATAGTTCTTTTCTTTAGGAAAGGATTATCTGTGCTGAATTCTTGTTTAAAAGTTGATTCATATCTTTGGAAGAAATCATTGCTTTTTTCCCAGCGTAGGAGAGAGTTTCTTTCTTCCTTTTCACAGACTTCTTTCCAAAAATTTATGGTATTTTCGAGGGGTTGTCCCTCGGTTTATATATATATATATATATACATACACGGATATACAGTGTGTGTATATATATATATATATATATATATATATATATATATATATATATATATATATATATATATATATATATATATATGTATGTATGTATATATCCCTTTATTCTTTTACTTGTTTCAGTCAGTTGACTGCGGCCATGCTGGGGCACCGCTTTAAATGGTTTTAGTCGAACAAATCTACCTCAGAGCTTATTTTTTAAAGTCTAGTACTTATTCTATCGGTCTTGTTTGCTGAACTGTTAAGTTATGCGGACGTAAACATACCACCAGCAGATGTCAAGCGGTAGTGGGGGACAAATACAGACACAAAGACACACACACATAGATATGTTATATATATATATATGTGTGTGTGTGTGTGTGTGTGTGTGTGCGTGTGTGTGTGTGTATGTGTGTGTGTGTGTGTGCGTGTGCGTGTGTGTGTATACGTGTCATCATCGTGGGGTTTCTCGATCTGAGAAGTTACCCCCACCTCTATCACCAAATTCAATTTTATTTCGACTTCTTCTAGCGAGGGGCCTCAGGTAAATTGTTTGAAATATTTGCTGACATTATACGGAATTGTTATGGGATTTTTAGCTCATCCTGCCCAACCTTCACTTTGTCATTTGGCATTTTTGGAGCCCCTTGTCTTCAAAGAACTTGTAGCCAAGACGACAAAGATTCCTCCGTTGCTCTCTATCCATTATACCAATCTCGAAATCCTTTAGTTGGCTGTTTTAGAATGTGAAGTTTGCTTTCCAGTTGTGTTATAAGATAATCTGCTTAGAGATAGTTGTTTTAGTAGCTGTGTTGACTATTTCCGTTTAGTTTCGGATTTTCAATTATTATAAAGTATTCTATTTGTGCCTTTGTCAGTTGATCATTTTCTTCCTTTATTGTGAAAAACCAAAAACAGAATATTTTGCATTTTCCATTTGCACTAATCCACCAAACAAAATCGAAAACAATGCATCAGTTTTGGAGTACATAACTAAAAAATCAGTTTCATCTCTTAAAAAAGTTCCATCTAGTGAACATTTTGACATTTATGCAAATATAAAGTTCAATATATTCCTTTTTTCAAAATAGAAGAAAAGAAGGACCAGCTACGAAAATCAAAAAAAGAGACCGAAATTAAACCTCAAAGAATGAACAGTACTACTGAAAAGCCACTGATTACGGATTACCTTGTAATGTGTGTGTTTGAAAAGCTGAAAACGGCGGAAAGCGCTAAATACAACTCGGCTACTTCCTTCCATAAGATCATTCTGTTATTTTTATGAATTTTGTATATAATTAATAATTTTTCAATTTAAGAATATTTTTCTTCAAATTTTGTGACTTCCGAAAATATTTTTATAAAAACTTCATCCATGCACACACACACACACACACACATGCAGGCACACGCACACGCATGCACACACGCACGCACGCACACACTTGTATATACATATAAATGTATGCCTTTATTTATATAGGGGATCTTTGGGGTTTTCGTCACTGTCTACAATTATCTTTAAAAATTTTTTTAATGCATTATATAGATGTAATTTTTGACGCTGAATCCGAATTTGTTATTCATTTATTTCAGGAAAATTTTGAAAAAATGTTAGAGCTGTTCAAATTTTGAGAATTTTGAGAATTTTGAGAATTTTGAGAATTTTGAGAATTTTCATCCAATCAAAAAACAGCGCGTTCATTTCTCTTCCATCATCGGAGGAGGGGGGCATCGGCACGTCAAAACATTGGTAAAAATAACAGTCAAGACATTAAAATATACACGAATGAAATAAACATTAAAACGTTCACGAGCAAATTAAATATTTAAAAGCTACGAACAAACAAACCAACGGGAATTGCTAGAAATAACAATCAAAACATTAAAACAAGCATTTATTAAAAAATTCAAGAACGAAAGTTTGAAATACACACACACACGCACACACACACACACACACACACACACACACACACACACACACACACACACACACACACATTCACATAACTCCCTTTTTCATACACAGACATATACTCACATAGTTGAATCTTCCCACTACCAGTTTGCCATCACTCCTTCCTTCTTTATTCAACCATCACCCCTTCCTTTCTCATTCATATGTTGTGACAGAGAAAAACACAAAAGTATTATTATAGCAGAAGATTATTTTCCTCGTATCTCTTCTCCTCCTTGTGCGCATGCGCAGCATCTTTGGTTACTATGGAAACAGAGTTTTTAACCTCGATGATTTATAAAATACCCGCTTCTTATTAGCTTAAATGCCTAAACCTCGCAAATCTTAAAGGCTAATAACTTTTTAATTATGGATTTATAGGAAAAATGAATTTAATATATAAAAAATGTTAAGACATATGAATGGCTTGTACGTGGACATAATATAAAAAAGCAGGTTCTGTCTGTGATCTTGGGGGAGGGGGCAAAAACGTAACCAGTATTTTGTCATATGTGGACATGATCTAAAAAGTTCAGTTCTTGAATTTAGACCTGTAGCGGGGTCTAAAGAACTTTTCCAGATGAGCCATCTTTCCATATCACAAAGACCGCACTTTCCACTGCCGTTGGTATGAGGTTTACACTTGGCCAATATCATCCAGTGAATCTTATAGCTGACGCTTTGTTCTTTTAAGGACCATATATAACTGGATAATTTGGTTGTTTTTCTTTTATCCCAGTTTCTGATGCTAAAGTTGTGATTATTGAACCTAGCTTTAAAATTTCCCTCTGTGAGACCCACATATTTCTTTGACGAAACTGTATCCTTAGCGACCGTAGAATCTATGGTGGCTTCATAAAGGATGGTTTCGGTCATGCCAGCTCCATTTAGCGGGCAAAGTCTGTATCTCTGCAGGAACAGCCGGCTTCATGTTGTTGTTTTTGTGTGTTGTGTGTAATTATATTCTAAAAATTTGTGGTTGAACTAAAACAAATTTTTAGGTTATGCCTATTAAAGAGCTTCCTTATTTATAATTTACAGGAAAGTGCCTATGTATATACATACATATATATGTGTATATATATATATATATATTTACATACACACACACACACACTCACACACACACACACGCACACACACACACACACACACACATATATATATATTAGCCCCAGTTGGTCTCTGCCATTGTTTACCTGCGGACCCCTTTGATTGCTATTTAATTCTACTGGACCTCCAAAAATATTCAGTGTTTTAAAAAATCCTGTTGTATTTTTATGATTAAATATCATTAGAAATTCTATTAAAAATAGTTAAAATATTTTGTGAACAGTAGAAGTATAGATAATTTATTACACATAAATTTTAACAACAAAATCTTACATGTTCCCCCAAGGGTCATATGGACCCCGGTTGAGAACCATAGTATAATATTCCATTTGAACACAAGTTCACCATCTCAACAAACCAATTTGGAAGCCATAGTTTTCTAAAAATAGTTGTTATATCTATTTTAATCACAGTCTAACAACTTAGACCACATTTGATGATGTAATAATAAATACAGGATCTCTGAATCAAAGATAAGAAATGGGTTTCTCAAGAAGAGAATACAAGTTGATCATAGATCCACCCGATCAGGGTTACCTTGTGAATACAATAAAAAAATGTCAACTTCTCTTTCACTCCTAGTTTTGATGATTTTTGCAAAAAAACATTATATCACAAGGATACTAGTAATTATCGAATTTTACAGATATTAGGAGGTAAGAAACTAACAATCTATCTATCTATCTGTTATATATATATATATATATATATATATATATATATATATATATATATTTATATATATAATCATTCAGTGAGAGATACAACAAACCCAAACCCAACCGGCCTTTCCACTCAGACGCTATCATAATCATTATAATAATTCAAGTTTAAGTAAGTTCGACTTCAACATCATACGAAATGAAAGATAAATGATTGACACGAAGAGGGAGAAAGTGAGAATTAAAACGTTTACTGAAGTAGCTATTTCCAATATTTAATAAGGATATGAAAATAAATAATAAATCTCCTTAAACAAAAATCAATATCATGTCTCGTAAGTAAGTTTTCGAAAACAAAATGGACGAAACTAAGTGCTTCAATTTTCGAGCTGATCTTTTTATTTATGGAATTCAATTCAATTAATATCTAGTTAATAATGTAGTGTGGGAACCATGTGTAGAGACAACATATGTTTGTGATCTATACTTCAGTTATCGATGATATACTTGATTATCGTTATTTATCACTGAAGTGTTGATGAAAATAGTGGTTTCAAATGAACTGAAGCTTGGACAGATCGCAAGCGCTAATCGTTTATGTGTGTGTGTGTATAAATATATGTGTGTGTAAATATATATGCATATACATATATATATATATATATATATATATATATATATATATATGTATATACATATTAATATATATATATGTGTGTATGTATATATATATATATATATATATATATATATATATATATATATATATATATATATATTAATATACATTTTAAAAAAATAACGTTGACCACTAACGTGGACAATTAATGCGCTAGAAATAGATCACATCTTGTGTCTATTAAGACCTAAATTGTTCTCAACATGAAATATAGCAGCATACCAAAACGTGAGCGGGCAAGACATTTAAAATCACCTAAAAAAGCATTCTTAAACAGGGACCGGTTTCGGATTTAACAAATTCTTACCATTTGTCTATTCCTCTTCAGCCTGATTTGTAATGTAACCGCAATCATCAGAATCGTATACAGAGTTGCCCACAGCCATGGGTGCGCGTGCATATGGTTCTGCTAATTACAGCTTAATGGTAAAATTCAAAAGTCTTCGTTTTGGCGCGCTAATTCCAGGAATATATCTGCAGAAAATATTTACTGCGTCGTATATATTCAGCATGAGAACATGGGTAATGGGTAAAATATTATTATAAAATCTGGTAATTATTCATATATTAATATCGATTAATTATCAGGAGGCCAGCACATCTAAAGAATCAAAGAGATTCAGAAATATTATCTGCAATCTCAGGGGATTAAGGTACATTTTTAAAAAATAACGTCGACTACTAACGTGGACAATTAATGCGCTAGAAATAGATCACATCTTGTGTCTATTAAGACCTAAATTGTTCTCAACATGAAATATAGCAGCATACCAAAACGTGAGCGGGCAAGACATTTAAAATCACCTAAAATAGCATTCTTAAACAGGGACCGGTTTCGGATTTAACAAATTCTTACCATTTGTCTATTCCTCTTCAGCCTGATTTGTAATGTAACCGCAATCATCAGAATCGTATACAAAGTTGCCCGCTCACGTTTTGGTACGCTGCTATATTTCATGTTGAGAACAATTTAGGTCTTAATAGACACAAGATGTGATCTATTTCTAGCGCATTAATTGTCCACGTTAGTGGTCGACGTTATTTTTTTAAAATGTACCTTAATCCCCTGAGATTGCAGATAATATTTCTGAATCTCTTTGATTCTTTAGATGTGCTGGCCTCCTGATTATTAATCGATATTAATTAATATATGAATAATTACCAGATTTTATAATAATATTTTACCCATTACCCATGTTCTCATACTGAATATATACGACGCAGTAAATATTTTCTGCAGATATATTCCTGGAATTAGCGCGCCAAAACGAAGACTTTTGAATTTTACCATTAAGCTGTAATTAGCAGAACCATATTCACGCGCACCCATGGCTGTGGGCAACTCTGTATACGATTCTGATGATTGCGGTTACATTACAAATCAGGCTGAAGAGGAATAGACAAACGGTAAGAATTTGTAAAATCCGAAACCGGTCCCCGTTTAAGAATGCTTTTTTAGGTGATTTTAAATGTCTTGCCCGCTCACGTTTTGGTATGCTGCTATATTTCATGTTGAGAACAATTTAGGTCTTAATAGACACAAGATGTGATCTATTTCTAGCGCATTAATTGTCCACGTTAGTGGTCGACGTTATTTTTTTTAAATGTACCTTAATCCCCTGAGATTGCAAATAATATTTCTGAATCTCTTTGATTCTTTAGATGTGCTGGCCTCCTGATAATTAATCGATATTAATTAATATATGAATAATTACCAGATTTTTTAATTATATATTAATATATATAGTTATGTATGTATATATATATCTATCTATCAGTCTGCCTGTCTGTTTACCTACCTACGTACTTACCTACCGACCAACCAATTTACCTACCTATCCTGATAGACAGACAGATAGATAGATAGTGAATAGTAACGTGAAACTAATGGAAGCTTTCCGACCAGCTATATGTCTTAGCGAGAAATACGCTACTAGACAATATATCAGGGTAACAGCAAAAATTTTTCTGACTTATGGAGACCTGACCAATAATGCATATACATACATACATACATACATACATGCATACATACATACATGCATGTATGCATGTATGCAAGCATGCGTGTATACATACATACATGCATATATACATGCATACATACATACATACATACATACATACAAGCTGCCTTATTCTTTCTTCAAATATTGTGACTATCAAGTATTTTTTCCAAAATGTTTGAATATATAGATATAAGTGTGTGTCTGTTTGTGTATGGGATAGACCCGTGCGCGCGCGCGCGTGTTTGCATTGAAAAATCGCTGGTGCAACTTTTAAACCAAATGGTAACCTATTGTACTTATACAGTCTTTTATATGTGTTAACTGTTAGGTATTTCGAGCACTCATCATCTACGCTAATTTGTAGGTACGCACCAAAGAGATCCAATTTAGAAAATATCTTTCCACTGTTTAAGTTCGCAAAAATATCCTACGGAGTGGGTAGCGGATAGTGGCACGTTATAACCGGTGGAAAAATTCGTTTAAACCGGTGGAAAAAATCAGCGCACACTTTGATTTTATTATTCTTTTTCTTAATATACACAGTTGGTGCTACCCATTTAGAATATTTTACTTTTTGGATAACACCAATTTTTTCTGGTCTCTCTAGTTCTTCATTAACTTGCTTCATC
>NC_142930.1:47893451-47958451 GCF_046866305.1 Octopus bimaculoides | reverse complement strand
TCATTATTCAGTTAAAGATGGCTGATAAAGAAGCCATCATAAGTTCGACAAAGGAACGCGTTCCTCGTCGGAGAAAAATGAGAACAAAAATATAGAATGGCCTAAACTTGATGACGTCACCGAGGCGAATACTGTTTCGTCTCTAAGCAACGTCAAAACTTTCGGTGACGACAACAACGACGACGACGACGACAACAACAACAACAACAACTACAAAATCAGCAACAGTAACAACGATATCAACAAAGTGAAATTTAGAAACGTGAACATTTAGAAACGTGAACATTTAGAAACGTGAACATTTAGAAACAGGTTACTTTTGCGATTGTGGCGAGAAATTCATCTACATAGATGAAGACGATCTAAAAATGGCCAGAAAAATTGAAAAAAGGAATGGGAGAAAGGTAGCTCTAAACCCTCCATCCTATGTGATAAAGAATATCTTAAGATGCACGGTCACATACCGCTGCATCGGAGTTAAATCACGTTGGGTGGAAAGTGCTTCTGAGAGCGAAATACAAAAATGCCTCGGGTCATGTGGGAACAGAAGACCCACAACACTCGGGGAAGGGAAAGAAGTTTGGAACAATTAAGGTGAGATTTGGAACAGAAGAAGCCAGGTGTTATTCCGCAACCACTTTGGGGAATGAAAACTTCTTAATTCCCATGCAGCCAATGCCTTGCCAAGATTAGGCTTCTGAATGTGCGAGTGGTGGACATGATACACAGTTAATATACATCATTTCATTTGGAAAATAGAAATACATTTTAATGAGTATAACTAACTCGGATGTAGTCCAAAACTTTGTCAGATATTTTAAGCTCCATTTGTTGTCTTTATTCCCGATGTTTTTGAATGAATTTCGGTGCAGTGTTTTATTGCTCTCACATGTTAAACGTCCCCATTATTATTATTATTATTATTATTATTATTATTATTATTATTATTATTATTATTATTATTATTATTGAGTGACAGAGCAGTGCATGCCATCAAAGTGACACTGGGATAAAATATACGAAGCCCAAATATACCCATCATGATTACCCGTCTGATAAGGGTACACCAGGCATATGCATCACAACCATATGTACGCGACATGGTGATCTCATATCAAGATAAACAGTGCATGACCTCGCAGGTGGGGAACAGTTAGAATTTTCTTCAGGTCCAGTAGCTCATCCCGCTCAAAAGGTCCCTGAATAAGGTTTGTTTAAGGATATTGAGCAAAACACCCATATTATTATTATTATATGAAAACTCACAGCTTATTTTGCTAGGTATGAAAGTGCTAGGTATGAAAGTGCTAGGTATGGAACGTGTCAGCTGTCCACGGCCAGCGGGCTAAGGTGGCAATTGTTTACTGGTCATGCTTCAAGAACCCTGCGAAGAATTCTTTCAGCTCCAAGCAATGCTGATTTTTGTAGGTGTTCTACCTTCACACTTGCACCGATCTTTTTCAGCCATGCTGGCAGTTGAGTGCTGATACTTCCAGGTGCTCCAATTCCTATTGGCATCACGTCTACTCTCTTCATTGACCACAACCTTCGTATTTCCCACTTTAAACCATCCTAGCTTTAAAAAAATTTTTCTTCTTCTTTTACATTGATTCTGTTGTCACTGGGACATGCTATGTCGAAAATAATATATGTTCTTTCTTTTTTATTCACCACAACAATGTCCGGTTTCCTATGTCTAGTCAGGTGATTATTATTATTATTATTATTATTATTATTATTATTATTATTATTATTATTATTATTATTATTATTATTGTTGTTGTTATTATTATTATTATTATTATCATTTATTCCACTTATGACTGGGAAGTTGAAAAAAAGTAAGCGAAAGAACCAATGGAATTGGTGGCAGCCAAAGTATCCTATGTCCAGCACCTTCACTACAATCTCACTCATTGTAGTACTAGCATAAGTATAACAGCAATACCTACAGCGAGAATAATAACAGCAACAACGAGAAGAATACTTTAATACCACCATCGTCATTACTAGCAACAGCAGCAATAGCAGCAGCAGCAGTAGCAGTAGCAGTAGCAGCAGCAGCAGCAACAACAACAACAACAACAATAACAACAAACCACTTTTGAGTGTTGCCAGCAAGACGTTTCTACTCAGCAGGTTTTATGATTCTATCCAGATTTTATAATGGATCGGATGTTATCATGTGTGTCGGTTGATTTTAGAATAGTGTTTCTCTGGAAATTTCCTTGGCAGAAAAACTACTTAAATATATTTTATTGACATCTGCAAAGTGAATAAAACCATAAAA
Organism: Octopus bimaculoides; assembly: GCF_046866305.1. Taxonomy (NCBI): domain Eukaryota; kingdom Metazoa; phylum Mollusca; class Cephalopoda; order Octopoda; family Octopodidae; genus Octopus; species Octopus bimaculoides. The sequence continues at coordinate 47,956,161 of NC_142930.1, read as the reverse complement.
CTGTTTGTGTTGTAGTTACACACACACACACACACACACACACACACACACACACACACACATATATATATATATATATGTATATATATAATGATACTGTTATTCTTGCCATTTAGCAGGAAGTCAGTTCTGATGTGGTTGAACTACGATCAAAGAAATTCCAACAGTGATCATCCGTCTTGTTTGGTAAAGTGTACCTGCGGCCACATTGTGCAGCCTATCTTACCTCTTGTAAGAAGTGATTCTAGGAAGTTTTGAGCAGCTATTTATGCTATCTGTAATGTCTTTCTAAGTTTTGTTATGACAGTAGCCCAGAATGACTATCATCAGAAATCAGTAAAACAGTCAGCTAATAAAAACGAATGTTGACTTTTCGTATTGAGTAACTTCCATTTAATCTATACTGGTATAGATTTTAAAAAAGTTATAACTGCAAGCTAGACACAGTTTTGGTTTAGCTGAGCTTCCATAAAGAGAACGCTGCTTGTTTGGGATAAGCTCTGTAGCAATTGTAACACGACTGAGTTGACGGCGAGTAGGAAATCGCTATATATATATACGTACTCTTTTAGTATCCTCGCAGTGTTCTGTTTTGGAATTATCGTAGGACTACTGTTACGAGTAGTAAAAATTCAACTATTGTGGCAAGAGACATCATAATTATGCCTATCCTCTTAACTTACCTTGGCATTATTCTCATTATCATTCATTATCATCAGTACTCCATGACATAGTATTCCACTTTAACACTACAATACAGTACCCCCAATTTAAAGTAACATTACAGCGGACAATATTTTACATCACATGTAAATTCATATTCAATTCTCCATTTGGGAGGTAAGAATTACCATGGATTGTACCAGTTCTGTCTTCAGCTTCAACCTTTGCACAAAGTAACTCAACAATCTTCACAGATCACAAAACAACATACTTTGCATCATCATGAATCATGCACACACCACACTTATAACCACTTAGCTGACGACATTCTAACATCTGGACATCCAAGGAGAATATCCTACTGTTGATGCAACATACTTCTACAATGATAGTCCTTGTCACAGTATACACCATGAATACGAAATATTCTTCAATATCTCTTAATGCTACATAGATAACATTCTAAACACATTATCCCACCCATTCAGTCTAGAGACATCTAGATGATCCAGAATATTTGAGGACCATTACTCCTTCTACTTAGTCCATAAACATAAAGTAGATGCACACAAAAGTAGTTATAGCATTAGTAATCTCTTGAGTGCCAAAATCTGTGACAGGATGTTTACACTTATTGTAAGTGGTAGAACAATAGCGGACATCTAACCGAACTCATCACACATCTCTAATGTTGCTGCAGTCACCATCAGAAATAACTTATAGATTTGACAGATTTGACAATTGCTACCCCCCCCCCCCCAAAAAAAAACACACGCTTAGTTTGCAAAGCAGTATCCTATATTGTGAAGCACTGCATCATCTCAAAGTGTGAGGTATCTGATTCTGTCTGATGTAACAGATCATTGGATCGCATCTAGCCGTTCGATCGACAAACTATGTAGCATAGCTCTGCAAGATTAAGGCAGTACTGGAGCTATAAAATAATTTTTAAAAACCCAACAACTTTACTCTCTGTTCAATACCAACTAGCGTCTCAGTATGATGATGATGGTGGTGGTGATGATAATGATCCTTACTACAATAGGCACAAGGCCTGAAAATTTGACGAAGCGGGTGGTGAATTACATCAACTCCACTGATCGACTGGTATATATTTTATCGATCTCGAAAGGATGAAAGGCAAAACCGACCTTGGCGGAATTTGAACTCAGAATGTAGAGCCGGAGGAAAGGCCGCAAAGTATTTAGCCCGGCGTGCTAGCGATTCTTCCTGCTCACTGCATAACCCTAGTAGTCGGAGCCCATATCTTCACTCAAAGAAGACAAACGGCGCCAGCTGGGGAAAAAGCTCAGTAAGTCTCTTACCCAGCTTTGCACGTCTAAACATCTATAGGATAGTTAATATAATGGAGAGAAAAATTAAACAAAACTGAACTCCCCAAGAATTTAGCAAAATCCTATAAAACAAATACCGTGACGTCCTGTACACAATATGCATATACTTAGATACATACATACATACATACATACATACATATATATATGTATATATATATATATATATATATATATATATATATATATATATATATATATATATATATATAAAGAATAAAATGTTTTGAATGGTACAACAATGTACTATAATACAAAAAATGGACTATATACCTGTTGTAATTTAGTTATCTATAGTCCGATTATATATCAGAATACAATTCCTTCTTCAGATATTCTTAGATGGAGTCGCTGCTATAATCTGTTTTCCAACGGCTTTTCCTTTTTCGGATTCCGAATTGTATTCCGAAATATCATCGGACTATATTTAAGTAAATTACAACAGGTATATAGTCCATTTGCCTTTCATCCTTTAGGGTTCGATATAGTCCATCATCATCATCATCATCATCATCATCATCATCATCATCATCATCATCATCATAATTATTATTATTATTATTATTATTATTATTATTATTATTATTATTATTATTATTATTATTATTATTGTTATTATTATTCTTTATCACAAGTTTTGCTGAGCTCCTAGAGTCTTGCATGCATAGCGGGCTTGCTACCTACAACCTACGGTACCACGTTTTCCGTTCTTTTCAGTTATCTAGTATTTTCCTTATTATTCTGGCCGTGCCAAGGAGGTGAATTTTTTGTAACAGCTCTACTGGGCACTCTATTCCAATTTCCTTTATATACACCTTGATGCCTTCTGATACTGTTCCCAAGGACCCAACAATATTTGGCACTATCTTCACCTTCATTTTCCATAGCTGGGCTATTTCGTACTTAAGCGGATTGCATTTATCTATCTTTCCGCCTTCGTTCTTGACTATCCGTGAGTCAAAGGGGCATGCAACATCAACTATATAGCATATGTATTGTATCTACCGGGGGTTTGTATCGTTTGTCAAGTCACAACAAGGACCTCAAACAGCCAGTACTTTACGCAATATGCGTGCAGTTCCAAGTAATGCCGACTTTTGCAACACAACTAGATTGTAGGGAATCGCTAAGGTTTTCAGATGTTTTTTCAGATTGGGTGGTATTGAGCCCAATGCTCCGATGACAATAGGGTTAACCTTTATGTTCGACTCTCGTAGCTGCCACGTCTTAGCGATCTCAATTCTCAGTACGCTTGGCAGAATCGTTAGCACGATGGACGAAAAGCTTAGCAGTATTTTGCCCGTCGCTACGTTCTGACTTTAAATTCTGTCGAGATCGACTTTGCCTTTCATCCTTTCGAGTTCGATAAAATAAGTACCAGTTGAACACTGGGGACGATGTAATCGACTCATCCTCACCTTCCTCAAGATGCCTTTGAGGCAGAAATTTGGAATAATAATAATAACAATAATAATAATAATAATAATAATAATAATAATAATAATAATAATGATGATGATAATAATAATAATCCTTAAACAAACCCTATTCAAGAATCTTTTCAGGATCCTTGGCACATAACACTGTCTTTCCCTTTGTCCTCCAGCTAGGTATTGCGCCTTACTGCAAGCACCCATCTGGTTGTTGTGCTATCCTTTAATGGAGCCCTCTCAGCTTCATCCAATAACCTTGGACTCCATCCGATCCTGGGCTCTTCCAGTTTGGGAATTTTCTTAATTGCTTTTTTTTTTTATCAGTTCTGTAGTTATCTTTACGTCTTCTTGGCCTTCTATATTTCTTAACCTCTCTTGGATTTCTTGCAGCCACTCTGCTTCATCTTTATGCTCTACAGGCTGGTCCCAAATCCCTCGTCAGAATGCTCTGCTTTCCTCTGCGTCTGGTATCATTGTTACATGTATTTGCCCACCTAGTTCCTGAAACATTTTCTTCTGATTTGCTTCAAACAATCTGTTTTGCCTGAATTGTTTTGTTCTATTATCATACCTTTCCAGTCTTGCTTTGATTGCTACTAATCTTTGTTTCAATTTTTCCAATATTACATCACACCCTTTATCTCTTATTCTATATCTTCTTTCCATCATTATTCTTATGCTTTCGTTCTGCAATTCCCCTCTAGTCAATCTATCAAATTGTCCTAAATGTCTTTTAGACTTTGTTTCTCAAAAAACTATCTTCTGCAGTTTTAACTCAGAGTGTTCCTTCTCCTAGACAGACTGCCAACCAAGGATCACGAGTTCTGTCTACCCGGTTTTCGGAAGGGTCATTGACTCTTCTAAGTTCTGTCCTTTTGCTTTTAATCCCGCAAGGGTGACGAAAATCCACCCTCCTCATCAAGCAATCGTAGTGGGATTGCCGGTTTAGTCGCCGACGACTCGATGGTTTCACAACGCCACTTGTTTGGTTGAGGTAAAAACAAAATAACAAACTAAAATGCAATGAATGGGAAACCAAGGGAGAAAACTTTCGTTCTCCGGCGCTTCTATCTGGTCGAAATTGTAATAAAATCCACGCGACAATCCTTATAATTTTCTGTATTTAAGCCTATGTCATTACAGATATACTATCATAATACGTATGCAAGAACTTTTCTTCGTTTATCAGTATTTGTTATAAATAATTTAACATGTATTTAATATCTTAATATCTTTGCTATCAAATGTCAAAATGGATTCCGAGATAAATCAATATTTTTATATACCGATTGTTTTAACTGAGCATATGTATGTGTGTGCGTGCGTGTGCTTGCGTTCGTGTGTGTATGTGTGTGTGCGTGTGCATGCGTACGTGTGTGTATGTGTGTGTGCATGTGTGTGAGTGTGGGTGTGTGTGTGTGTCATTGTGTGTGTGTTGTGTATGAGTACACATACAACACAAACACATACACACACACATACTCATATATACATAAATATGTGTGAAAATATGTATAGATGGATATGTGTGTGTGTGTCGAGCGTGTGGTTGTGTACGTGCGAGTTTGCTTAGTAATTTCTGACTTTGTATTGCTTATGTCAAAAGTACGACTTTCCTTTTTTAATTCCTAATGAAAATACAATGGAGCTGGAATAGACAAAGCTTACAGAATCGAATGACAACGGTACCAATTACTTAGATGTCGTCTCAATCCGGATTTCATCCTGCATTCAAAAACTGATGCAAAGGTTGCACTGAAGCTATACGATTACACTTAATATTGCAAATATTAATATTTATTTTCTCTCTAAGTTCATCCTTAAATCTCGTAGCTGTTAAACGTCAAATCGTTAGACATCTTGGCAACAAAGCAATTCCCGACTGATAAAATATGGCATCAAATATTCACACTCATATGTATGTATGTATGTATGTATTTATGTATGTATTTATGTATGTATGTATGTATGTATGCATGCATGTATGTATGTATGCATGCATGCACGCACGCACGTACGTATGTATGTATGTATGTATGTATGTATGTATGTATGTATGTATGCATGTGTGTATGCATGTGTGTATGTATGTGTGTGTATGTGTATATATGTGTGTGTATAGTTGTATGTATGTATGAATGTATGTATGTACGCATGCATGCATGTGCGTGTAATATGTATGCTTTCATGCATACATATATGCATGTATGTACGTACGTATATCGGTATGCATGAATGTATGTATTCATGCATGTATGTATGTATTTATGTACGTATGTATGTATATGTATGTATGTATGTATGTATGTATGCATGTATGCATGTATGCATGTATGTATGTATGTACGTATGTATATCGGTATGCATGAATGTATGTATTCATGCATGTATGTATGTATTTATGTACGTATGTATGTATATGTATGTATGTATGTATGTATGTATGCATGTATGCATGTATGCATGTATGTATGTATGTACGTATGTATGTGTATGCATGTAAACATTTGTATGCACAAATGCTTGTACCTATGTACCTATGTGCGTATGCATGCACGTGTGCATATATATTTATATATCTATACATATATACATACATGTGTATTTGAGATTTTTTTAAGTGAGCTTCTTCTAGCATTTTGACAGACCGGTCACTGGTCAATCTTATATACACAAGTACTATAATCTTTTTAGGATCTCGAAAAAATTTTTTTCAAGAACCTTCTGATTCTTTTAATGTGCTAGTTTCCTGGTATTAAATTGATATTAATTAATATCGAATTTTTACCATATTATGTTAATTAACCATATATATATACATACATGTATATATATGTATATATATATATATATATATATATATATATATATATATATATACATAATACATCCATCCATCCATCCATCCATACAGACATACATACATACATACATACATACATGCATGCATGTGCTTACCAGAGTGAGTACATACCAGAGTGAGTACATACCAAATGTGAAAGAAGATGCAAAAAATAATACTCGAATACTGGAGTAATATGCTTTATAAATAAAGCAACAAAGACATCACAAAAGCTGTTACTCAGTTTCACGTTCCCGTTCGTTGGACAGTTTTGGCTGAGAATGGAACAAAAATAAGGTTGTATGTATAAATATATAATTACGCTGTATATTTAATGTGTAAAAGCCAAATTCAAATGTGGAAGTTAAAAAATTACCCATCGCATTTGAATTTAGCTTTTTCACCTAAAAAATAGACATCTTTTAGTATTACAACCCTGGTATATATTTCGCCTTCATATTTTACATTCGATTTTTAAGAAAGCCTTCGACTGTCTTGCAAATTTAAATTTAAATTTTGCTGAGGTTAAAATTTTACTCATTTTTTACTCATTTTCATATTTAAATTCTAAATTTCAAATTTATATATTTAAAAAAAAATTATATATTTATATTACCCTTAATTATATTATTTTATTTCATTTATATTACCCTTAATTATATTATTTTATTTTATTTATATTACCCTTAATTATATTATTTTATTTTATTGTACAATTTCCTTATTTTAATATTCAATACACCAGACAGTTTTCAATATATCTGTATGCGTATATACGTTATGGTGTTTATATGTATCTTGGTGTGGATATATGTCTGCAGATATATATATATCTATGTATATGTTTAATTATATTTGTTTGCGTTCCGACATGTGTGTTAATATTGTATATATGTATGTATTTACGTAGATATGCATGTCTGTTTTATATGTATGCCTTTGCAAGCTTACAAAAGTATCTAACGTTTGTTAGATAACTTTTGGGGAATGCCAGCTTCTAAATCATTTCTTTCTCTCTCTATCTGTCTTTTATCTTTCTCTTTCTGTTTTTCTCTTTCTCTTTCTTCTTTATTCTTTCTCCCACCACTTCTTTTGTCTTCTTTTTCTTTCTCTCACCTCTTATTATTTTCTGATTTTCTTTTTCTTTTTCTTTTCTAACTTGCAACAACTAAATTGTATATTTAGAAATACGCAAGGGGACGCATTCTGTGTGTATACATATGTACGTAGATACCTATATATACATTAGTATATATATATATATATATATATATATATATATATATGTTTTGACATTATTTCTTTGTAGACATGTACCAACATTAGTATGTTTCGTGTATATATTTAGGTACAAGTTTTTGGTATGTATATGTATAACTGTGGAGGCGCAATGGCCCAGTGGTTAGGGCAGCGGACTCGCGGTCATAGGATCGCGGTTTCGATACCCAGACCAGGCGTTGTGAGTGTTTATTGAGCGAAAATACCTAAAGCTCCACGTGGCTCCAGCAGGGGATGGTGGCGAACCCTGCTGTACTCTTTCACCACAACTTTCTCTCACTCTTACTTCCTGTTTCTGTTATGCCTGTAATTCAAAGGGCCAGCCTTGTCACACTGTCACGCTGAATATCCCCGAGAACTACGTTGAGGGTACACGTGTCTGTGGAATGCTCAGCCACTTGCACGTTAATTTCACGAACAGGCTGTTCCGTTGATCGGATCGACTGGAACCCTCGACGTTGTAAGCGACGGAGTGCCAACAACAACAACATGTATAACTAAATGTATATGTATTTTTATGATGTTAGTTCGTTGTAAATGTTTTTATTTTAAACGGACATATCTTTTTAATTAATTAATTTAAATTTAATTTACCATTAATTAATTTACCCTGGTATACAGGGTTTTTTCGTTCTACTAAAGCTAATCTTTTATTTAAATTTTTCTTCGATTATCAATATGATTTTAAATCGTAATTTTAATTTCATATAACCGGTTATTGAAAAGACAGTTAGTTGAAAGGACCAATGAAACAAAATCATTTTCAAATGAGTATCTATCAACGTAATTGTTGTTATTGGCACTCCGTCGCTTACGATGTCGAGGGTTCCAGTTGATCCGTTCAACGGAACAGCCTGCTCGTGAAATTAACGTGCAAGTGGCTGAGCACTCCACAGACACGTATACCCTCAACGTAGTTCTCGGGAATATTCAGCGTGACACGGTGTGACAAGGCTGACCCTTTGAATTACCGGCACAACAGAAACAGGAAGTAAGAGTGAGAGAAAGTTGTGGTGGAAGAGTACAGCAGGGTTCGCCACCATCCCCTGCCGGAGCCTCGTGGAGCTTTAGGTGTTTTCACTCAATAAACACTCACAACGCCCGGTTTGGGAATCGAAACCGCGATCCTATGACTGCGAGTTCGCTGCCCTAACCACTGGGCCATTGCGCCTCCACAAACTGTGGAATATACACAGCTTAAATACATTTTACAACCACAATTTGAAAATTAAGTTTACCGAATTCTCGAAATTATCTTTAGGCAACATATCATTTTTACGCGAGTGGAACTTTAATCTTACCAGACACACTCATGTAAAAAGCTATCTATGCAATCGCTCGGGACAACATGGAAGCGTAAGTATAAAACGTACTTGACAATCAATTCCTGCTGACAGGTTGATACCCTGCTGTGTACATACACTACTACGTGGATGTAAAAGAAAATAATAAATGAAGTAAAAACAATCTAGAAGAAAATGTCAACAACCCGTGACGCTAATTTAGACATTTCGATATCTATATTCACAACACGAGCCACGTCTGAAGAAGCAAAAAATATCTGTGAAATACGGAGATTTCTATAGTTTATACATTTGGACTCAAACCTCTGAGAGAAATTTTCTTACCGAAAACGACAACAATGCCCCATCATTAGCTACAAGTTAGCCTCTCACCTATGACCTTTATCAGAGAATGAAAGATAGTAAAATCATTGTAAAATAAGTTTCTTCCCAGAGAGACCATAAACTGATTTTTCTGCCGGAGCCTCGTGGAGCTTTAGGTGTTTTCGCTCAATAAACACTCACAACGCCCGGTCTGGGAATCGAAACCGCGATCCTATGACCGCAAGTCCGCTGCCCTAGCCATTGCGCCTCCCAACGTAATTGTATATTTATACATATAACCTTATTTGTTCCATTCTCAACGAAAACTGTCCGACGAACGAGAACGTGAAACTCTGAGTAACAGATTTTGTGATGTCTTTGCAGCTTTATTAATAAAACACACACACACACACACACACACACACACACACACACACACACACACACACACACACAACACACACACACACACACAAACATACACACAGGCATGCACGCACGCACGCACGCAAACACACATATACGGTAATGCTGAAAAGTTACTAGCTTTAAGGGAAAGCCTTTTGGAGACCCAACCTTCTGATTTCTTTTACTGGGCTTAGAAAAACTGCAATAAGTGTGCGAATCTGAGAATGGAATATGTTGAATAAAATCATAATTAACTGATCCTCCTGTATTTTCTTTTACCCAGTGTGTATTTATAATATTGTTTTATATTCTCTAATTTCATTCCAGAAAGCTCTCATTAAGCAAGTTTAATATTGGTTTCAAATTTTGGCACAAGGCCAGCAATGTTGGTCGAGAAGGCAAGTCGATTACATCGAATATATATATATATATATATATATATATATATATATATAATTAATATAATGTGGTAAAAATTCGATATTAATTAATATCAATTTAATACCAGGAAACTAGCACATTAAAAGAATCATATATATATATATATATATATATATATATATATATATTGTTGGCATAATACGGATGTATAAACTTCGAGCAAATGTGATATAACTCTTTTTGGGCGGTGAATTTTGCAGAAGATAAAGCTATATATAACATCGTGTAAATACTGGATTTTCAAATAAGTAATAGTTGAGTACTGGAGGTCGATGTGATCGATCTTAATCCCTCCCCTGAAATTTCTGGCCTTGTGTCTATATATATATATATATATATATATATATATATATATATATATATATATATAATTAAATTAAATTAAAACATAGGGTAAAAAATCAGATATCAATTAATATCGATTTATAATCAGGAAGCTAGCACGTTTTGGTATTTCGCTGAATTTCTTTTGAAAACCATTAGGTCTTAGTAGACACAACATGTGAGCTATTTCTAGCACATTAAATGTCCACTTTAGTGGTCATCGTTATATATAAACATATATATATATATATATATATATACACATTATTGTACTTTGTAGCATATTGTAGTTTGTGATGTGAACAATAATTTCTCGTGTCTTTATAGAAATTGCTCCGGAAAACTAAATATTAATGCATAGAATGATAAGCAAAGGAAATTGGCTTTTTCGGCGTTTGCTTTGCAGGAAATGGCTAATGTGATCCATTGTGATCAGAAGTGTGTCATGAAACACCAGCAATATCACGTGACAAATCAATCGTTCGATAATGATTCTGAGGCATTCAGAGTTATTGCATTTCATTAACATTTATATGTACTCTCAAGGCAAGCAGTATGACTCCTTGTTTTGCTTAATATTAAACTTGTTCAAGGCGACGAGCTGACAGAATCGTCCCTGCGCCGGGCAAAATGATGAGTGGTATTTCGTCTGTCTTTACGTCCTGAGCTCAAGTTCCGCTGAGGTCGACTTTGCCTTTCATCCTTTTGGGATCAATAAAATAAGTACCAGTCAAGCACTCACCCCAACATTACTGGCCATGTGCCAAAGTTTGAAACCAATATTAAACTTGCTCAATGAGTGCTTGTTGGAATGATTTTAGAGAATATAAAACAATATTCTTTTCTGCTCTTGGCACAGGGCCCGAAATTTTTGGGGGAGGGGCCAGTCGATTATATTGACCCTAGTACGCAACTGGTACTTAATTTATCGACCCCGAAAGGATGAAAGACAAAGTCAAGCTTGGGAGTATTTGAACTCAGACGAAATACCACTAAACATCTCGCCCAGCGTGCTAACGTTTCTTATTTCTTTATTGCCTACAAGGAGCTATACATAGAGGGGACAAACAAGGACAGACAAAAGTATTATGTCGATTACATCGACCTAGTGCGTACCTGGTACTTAATTTATCGATTCCGAAAGGATGAAAGGCAAAGTCGACCTCGGCGGAATTTGAAATCAGAACGCAACGACAGACGAAATACCGCTAAGCATTTTGCCCGGCGTGCTAACGTTTCTGCCTGCTCGCCGCCTTAGAATATAAAACAATATTATAAATACAGTACGAGTCGGAGCTAAAAAAGTTCCTGCTTCTGTCAATTATGTCAAGACCATAAAATCAATTCAATGGATTTTATCCTGTTACTGCTGCTGTCTATTTTGTTTCAGTAATTGGACTGTGGCCAAGCTGGAACACCATCTTGGAAAATTTAGCCGAACAAATCGACTGCAGTACTTATTATTTTTAAAACCTGACACTTATTCTATATATATATATGTGTGTGTGTGTGTGTGTGTGTGTGTGTGTGTGTGTGTGTGTGTGTGTGTGTGTGTATGTGTGTGTGTGTGTGTGTGTGTGTGTGTGTGTGTGTGTACGCGCGCACACACACACACATACACACACATATATGTATACATATGACCGAAATTGCCCCAATACAAGATCGGTATTTCGCCTGATCCTCTGAGGATCCATGAGCTTCCATGAAATAGTTTGAACAAATAAATATCAAATTAGACTTGGCTTCTTTATATTGATCCGCAGAAAGTAGAATTCTTTTTCAAGACCTAAATCCTTCGGTCAAACAATGGATTTGTGATAAACTCTGGTTCATATTAATATTTCCTTTCTTGTATCTATTCCATGCTGTTATTTCTGAGTTCTATCTTTGTTGCGTTTGAGAGTAAACTTATTCGTCTGATGTGATTATTAATATTACTTTCTCAAGCGTAACTCACAACAGTTCTCTATCTCTGAAACTGGAAGAGATTTACCTCTTACATCGAACTATATTTATCTGCACGATATTACACTTAGAAAGATACTAAATATATCTTCAAACGCTAGAGATTTCTTTATAAAACTAAATAAACTTCATCCTTCTTCTGAGGCAGTAGACTTTATTGGCTTCACATAACTGCATGTATATGCGTGGCCACGAGAAATTTACTGCGCCATTTATAGAAAGTTTGTCGATATATGTTGCTGTATCTATTCAGGTAGAGTGATTTATATTCTAGTTCAATAAACAGGATCATTGATTTGACACTGAGCAGTGTTGATGTCAACATTTATTTATTATACATACAATTCTGAACAACTGATCACTCCGCTTTTTTCTAATTTTTATTATTTCTCCGCGCTTTAATAGATTTTTAGCAATAGGGTTTATTTAAGTTTTTTTATTCATTATTTGCAGAGTGTAATTGCGTTGAGACCATAGAAGGTGTACTTTATAAATTGTGAATTTATTATTATATTCTGACTTCTAGTTCAATCAATGGCTTACAAATACCATAAATTGCTTTTATTCTTTCATGAAATTCACAGTCTTCGCATCATACATGTCTGCGTTTAGTGTCCTAGATTCAAATCACTCTTATAAATTTTTCTCCTTTGTATCTGTAAGTTATTTTCCTAAAGGCATGTACGTCACACCATCTCATACTTCTCACCTATTTATTTTTGTCATTGACTACCAGCGCGAAATAGATATATTAGAAGGTATTGTCCTTTGTCTGTCATTTACAATATACTGAGGTATATATATATGTCCGTTTGTGTATCAAGGTGTGTGTGTGTGTGTGTGTGTCTGTCTGTGTGTGTGTTATGTGTATGTGTTATGCACGTGTGTATATTAATGCATATTTTTATGTTAAGTTATAATAAAATCAAATTTACATCAAACTGAAGGAGAACTCAATACTCTTGTAGAGTACATATTTATTATTCTTTAGCAAGAAAAAATATACAAGTATATATAGAATGTATGCGTGCGTGTGTGTGTATTTGTGCGTGTTGTGTGTGTGTGTGTGTGTGTGTGTGTGTGTGTGTATGATTTTATATATACACGCATACGTACACATATACACTCTAACAAAAGCGTGCGCGCACACACTCAAATGCACGTATGTAGAGAGAGAGAGAGGGAGAGAGAGAGAGAGAGTAAGAGAGGGGGAGGAGGGGGGGAAGAATGAGAGAGATTCATGTGCTTAGGGTTAAGGACTTCATTGTTTCTATGGATCAACGGGTATTTCTTCCTTATCTCTTACCCTTGAATTATATAAACATAACCCTCGAGATATATATATATATATATATATATATATATATATATGTATGGTTGTGTGCGTGTATATATATATATATATATATATATATATATATATGTATGGTTGTGTGCGTGTGTATATATATATATATATGTATGTACACACACACACACAAATACGTATATATAGTTACGGTCACGAATCCAGGAGACGCTATTGTTTCTGTCGATATTATTATCATTGGAAGGTTGACGAACGCTTTTACTTCGGCTCTCTGTTGAAGTAGGTTCGTCCACTATTTCTGTGACCAAATAAAATATATACTGGGGAACTGTGTGGTTCTTGAGTGTTCTTTCCACACGACTAGTAATAAGTTGTTTTCTCTTCACTTCTGCTCTCATTTTGTTTATACATTTTGTTTTCGCTACTGTTTAGCAAGCACCAATGCCGACAGTAATATCTCACAAGAAACGACGCAAGTGATTTAAGATCAATTCGGATAGACTTTCGGTGTTATATAGCATCGCCTAGATACTATACAATTCACGAAATTTGTTCAAATTGATCTTAAATCTTTTCCCGCTTCTTTTCTGTTTTTATTACTATTTCAGTGGAACTTTCCAGCTGATATCAGAATAGTGTGGTATATATTGTCAGTGGTGATTTCTTCTATAGGCTAGTTAACTGTCTTAATCTGGAGCAATTTGAAGGGAGCGAGTAAGTCGATTACATCGACCCCATTGCACGACTGGCACTTATTTTATTGACTCCTAAAGGATGAAAGGCAAAGTCGACCTCGGCGGAATTTGAATACAAAACGTAGAGACGGAGGAAATGCCGCTAAGCATTTTGCCCGGCGTGCTAACGACTCGGCTAGCTCGCCATCTTAACTTAATCATAATAAATGTTACAAATGTATTAGTATCATTATAAATGTTACAAACGCATTGTGAATATTATTGTCTTGTATGATAAAAGTTTCGACTGTTGTATTCCAAATTTTCTTGGTTAATTTATGCCCACTGTATCTGTTATGTTGTACATTTTCGCCAGTTTCTCGATATTTGTTATACTCGTTGTGTTGAACACGAGTAATAGGGAAACTATCGATGCTAAGGTTTTGTGTTTGAGAAACTGCTTTCATTCCATACCTCAGAAAAATCAGTTTATGGTCTCTCTGGGAAGAAACTTATTTTGCAATGATTTTACTATCTTTCATTCTCTGATAAAGGTCATAGGTGAGAGGCTAACTTGTAGCTAATGATAGCACTCTATAAAGGAAGTGCCTGAGGACTCTACCCTCATGAACCTCCAAGGAATAGTCGGAGGAGAAGATGGTTGGATGGGTAACAACTCAAAGAAACTGCCCATAATTTTTGATTTACAGCAGCTAAAGGTTAACTTTGCACCGTTGAACTAAGGGAGATAATTTAATCACCAAGAAAGCATCAGAATTCAGATTATACTGTCTAACTTCATGTTTGTCTCTCTACTATATAGCAACATACCCTAATGCATATAAAAGATTTACTTCACAATAGCCATTTAATAGCCATATGTTAATTTTCATCTAAATCTCCCTTACTATGTGTTTCGCTTAATCAACACGCAACACAAGCATATATGATTAAAAGCCGAGAGCTTAGACAATATGAAACGTCATTACCTAATTTGTTTTCACTATTATCCACTAACTGCACTCATGACTTCGCCATTTTTTCTGCCCATCTTTAACAGTTTTATCTTTATTTTAGTTGCATTTCAATCTTTTGCTACTTTTTATCAAATAATTTTTTTTCTTCTCGGCTAGCTGGCAGAAGTGTTAGCACACTGGGGAAAGTGTCTAGCGGCATTTCGTCTTTCTTTATTTTCTGAGTTCAAATTTCGTCGAGGTCAACTTTTCCTTCCATAATTTTGGGATCGATAAAATAAGTACCAGTTGCGCACTGGGGTCGATGTCATTGGCTATCGCTTCCCCCTAAAATTTCAGACCTTGTGCCTATAGTAGAAAGAATTATGTTACTTATCAATTTTAGTGAGGGTTTTTGGGTGCATGTGAAAGCGGTAGAAATGTAGACAAAAAGGGTGCGGTTAGTGTCTTTCGTCTTCAGTCATAATATTGGATTCAAATTTTGGCACAAGGCCAGCAGTTTGGTGGGGGGGGGGGGGCAAGCGATAAAAATCGACACCGCCAGTGTTCAATTGGTACTTATTTTATCGACCTCGAAAGGATGACAAAGAAAGTTAACTTTAGCCGGAATCAGAACGTAAAGATGGACGAATTGTCACTAAGCCTTTTGGCCGGCGTGCTAAAGATTCTGTCAGCTCACCACCTGATCCTTAAACATAATACTGGTTTCAAATTTCGGCACAAGCATAGAAATTTCTGGGAAGCGACTAACTCGATTACATCGACTTCAGTGCTCAGCTGGTACTTATTTTATCAATGCCAAAAGGATGAAAGGCTAAGTCAACCTCGGCCAGAATTTGAACTCAGAAAGTAGAGTGGGACGAAATACCGCTAAGCATTTTGTCCAGCGTGCTAACGATTCTGCCAGCTCACCGCCTTATCTCCAAGCATAATATTACCAACATTTTCATGTATGACTTGAATAGACCAACTAAGGAACGATAAAATATTTTTGGTTGATACCTGTATATTTGTATTTTTCTTACTGGTGATAGTTTCACTGTACAAATGTTGATAGAAACTACATTCTTCAGGTAAATTACTGATTCCACATAAATGCACTTCAATTATTGAGTTTCTGATCGAATACTAGTTCATTTGACCTATGGAATCAAGTTTACTAAGTAGTGCATGCGTGCGTGCGCGGGCGTATGTGTATGAATGAGTGAGCGTGCGTGTACGTACATTTTATGCATGTATATATATATATATATATATATATATATATATATATATATATATATGCATATATGCATATATATATATATATATATATATATATATATATATATATATATATGCATATACATGTATATACACGCATATATATGTATGAATGTATATTATTTACATGTGTGTAAATGTTTATACTTGTTCCTGTCGATATGTGAATATATATATATGTAGTTATGCTTTGCAGTATTTCGTTTGTTTTTATATTCTGAGTTCAAATTTCGCCGAGGTCGACTTTATCTCTCATCCTTTTGGAGTCAATAAAACAGTACCATTTGAACACTTGGAGTCGATTTAATCTACTTACTCCCTCCCCAGAAAAACCTGGTCTTGTGCCAAAATTTGAAATCAGTATACGTCTTCTAGTATCGCGTAAACAAGTCAACGAAGAAACATCGTCATAGATGATCTATCCTTTCGAAGGAGCTACCAGATATCCTTCATATCATGCTTTGACACTTTACAAAAACGAAAGGATGTGTAGTATAAAGCAATTTTGGAGGTTCTATGTTTTAAAGACTGGGTCGTGAAGGCTGAATCATATTTCATTATTGGTGTGTTCATTCAGAGATGATTATTACTAAAGAGCAACAATAAATGTCATTTGAAGAGGTGCTGGTTGTAGATAATGAGAGACGTCTAACAGTTTTACCTGAAATGGAGCGGAAGAAGTGAAAGGAGATATACGCCTGTAAGGTGAGTGACCGCAGTTTTGGCCTGCTTTTTCCTAAAATTATGTTTGCTTTTTATATTTATATATAAAAATCTTCATGTATGTATGTATGTATGTATGTATGTATGTATGTATGCATGCATGCATGCATGTATGTATGCATGCATGTATGTATGTATGTATGTATGTATGTATGTATGTATGTATGTATGTATGTATGTGAGGGCGTAAGTACTTATAGCCATGGATTTATAAGTCAAGAAATAGTTATGTATAATTAGTGCTGAGAAGGAATGAGATAGAAGTTTATCAGTGTTTCTACATTTTACATAATGGTTTAATCATTGCTGCAGATTTTGGCACACGGCCAGCAAGTTTAGGTCAAGTCTATTACATGGACCTCAAGTGTTCAACTGTTGCTTATTTTATCGACCCTGAAAGGATGAAAGACAAAGTCCACCTCGGCAGAATTTAAACTCAGAATGCAAAGTACTGGAAAAAGTGTTGCGAAGAATTTTGTCTGATACACTAACGATTCCACCAGCTCACAACCTTGAATAATGGCTTAATACAATAAATTCTTGCATAAAGAAGACGAGGTGGCAGAATCGTTAGCGCACTGAGCAAAATTTTGGCGGTATTTCGTGCGTTTTTACGTTCTGTATTCAAATTCCACCGAGATCGATTTTGTCTTTCATTCTTTTGAGGTCAATAAAATAAGTACCAGTTGAGCACTGGGATTGATGTATTCGACTTATCCCACCCCAATGCGAAAACGTTGGTCGTGTGCCAAAATTTGAAATCATCATCATCATCATTATTATTATTAGGAGGTGAGCTGGCAGAATCATTAGCACACCAGGCCGAATGCTTAGCGGTATTTCGTCCGTCTTTACGTTTTAAGTTCAAATTCCGCCGAAGTCAACTTTGCCTTTCAACCTTTCGAAATCGATAAAATAAGTACCAGTTGAGTATTGGGGTCAATGTAATCTACTTACCCCGTCCCTAAACTTGCTGGCCTTGTGTTAAAATTTGAAACCATTATTATTATTATTATTACTATTATTATTATTATTATTATTATTATTATTATTATTATCATTATTATTGTTCAGTGGTCTTATTTTTATCCCATGCTTTCACTGCACTACCGAGCGTAGCTCTGTGTGTCTTGGGTACGTGCTGTGGTTTGTTGTGGTACTCTAATTTTCACTGTATTGCAAGTGTTTTACGTAAAATGTGTGCGGTGCCTAGTAGTGCTATTTTCTATATGTTATATATACTTGTAAGTCCTGGTGTTTTTGTTATGTATTTGTCTGAATATTTCTTTTATCATGCCTAATGCGCTTACTATGATAGGAATTGTTTCTGTTTTAGGTTCCACTTTCGAGTTACCTCTATTTCCAGATATTTGCATTTTGAAAGTTACTCCGTTTCTTTTAGAGAAAAGTTGTCATCTGCTCATATTGATACAACGATTACAAGGCATGTTTTTTTTTCGGTGATCTGTGACAACTATATCCGGTCTATTAGTCTTGATTTCCCTATCTGTGTGTATTGGCATATCCCAGAGTATGTTTGCTTTCTCATTTTCTGTGACCTTTTCTGGGGTATGCCTATACTATCTTTCTTCTTCTGATTATTATTATTATTATTATTATTATTATTATTATTATTATTATTATTATTATTATTATTATTATTATTATTATCACTATCCTACTGCTACACGGTATTGATGTTGTAACCGGGCTCATTATGCTTCCTTCCGATCACAAACTGGTCGCTAAGATAAAAAGCATTTTGATCTCTTCTACCAAAGTACTTTCATGGTGTTCATAACCCTCTCTTGTATTGAGGTTTTTTCGCATAGGTATTGCTGGTCCATGAATAACAAGATTAAGAAATAGGCTTTTAAGGTTTATTTCTGAAATTCTTTGTCACAGTTCTCAAAGCTCCAGTGATAATATATAGAATTATGTCATTGTTAACTTTATTCTAGCATTTGAGAATTCGTATTTCAAATCATATAATATTCTACATTTTTGTTGCCTTTTCTGGATTCTCGTATGAAATGGATTACCAACCTAAAGAAATCGTTATTATCAATGATCACAATATCCGTTTTGTAGAAATTTTAACATGTTTTGTATTTATTTTAAACTAACTTTGAGTATGCTTATATAATGAGAATTATAATCTCATTTACTTCGTAGAATATTCTATTGTTTTAGAGCTTTTCTGTTCATCAGTATTAATTGTTTCTGGTGTCTCGTGTCTTCTGCATTTGTCTCTTTTCAGAGTTTCCACATAAGTGGAAATCAGACAAATTCTTCCTTTAATTGACCATAGTAGTACATACCACATAGAAGTACATATTCATTTACCTCTATAACTATAATTTCCTGACGATTTATAAATTCTCACAGCCAGTAAAAGTGGGAAAGGTCTAGGTCTTGCAGCGTCCCACTTTTCAATCTATTTCTATTGCTTTCGAAGTTTTTCCATCGTAAAAGTAAAATCCTTCAGTGTAATTTTAAACTTGATTTTCCCCATCTACCTAATTGTTGTGCCCGGCATTTTGTTGCCAATATTTTCTCCATAATAGTTTGCTTCCTTTAGCATCCAAACTCAAGTTATCATTTCTTTCATTTCCCCCAAGAATACTACAGCTTTGCCTTTATTCTCTGGTTTTCTTTTCTGTCTCTTCCTCATTTTTCTTTTAATCACCTTTCACTTCTTTCTTTCACTTATTTTTACCTCAACTATAAGAGCCGCACTCTTTTGATCACCTGAAAAGTTATCGTTATTCATCTCACTTTGATCTGGCGGTTCTTGCAATACTTGACTGATCTTTCTCGGATTTTCTTTAAATCTTAAGTCAGAAAGGCATTTTTCTCTACTAATATACGATACTTGTCCTACAAAGCTGTTTATTCCAAATGTTCAGCATCCTTTCTTAGAATCTTAGTTTCTTAACATTCCGTTGCTAATTCTTTGTCTTCCATTTCCTACTCTATTTTACACACAGTAGCAACAGAACAACGACCTAACCTGAGTTACTATGCTGTGGAATACTAACTGGACGTGAAACATTTACCAAAGGCTCCAGTCTCGTTCACGCCATTATGCTAAAGTTTGACATAATACGCTCACCTGATCTTTCTAACTTTGTGAAACATCAATAACTTGTTAACCATCTTGCAAAGGTTAACTGTTTAAACTTTTTTTAAAGCTTCTAATATTTGTGAGACACCTAATTTCTCCGTTAGACAGCCAATCATTGTTAAACATCTAGCCTTTTTAAAGCAACTAATCTATGAAAGCATCTAAACGTTTGTGGGACGTCTAAACTTTTGTCTATATTCATTTCATATTGTATATTTAGCTAATAGCAAAATCTATCTTAATTCTTCGATCTTCTCTTGATCGATAAATTTCTAACATTAAAAAATGCAAAGAGTGGATCGATTCAGTCATTAACTTTTATTCCTCCAAATTTTAGATCGATAATGGTGCTTGATAATTCATGATTTTTTTTCTTTCATATTTTGTCGTAGCAACATCCCTAGCCACCATAAAATCCGGCTGTAAGTAGGCCAACAAAAGCTACCTCAGTGTCATCTTTTTTTCACTTCTTGTGGAAGAGATATTATGAAGAAGGTTCACCTACTGACTAACCCCATGCCAGTTTGGAGTATCTGGATGCTGATGATGCGAAGGTATACACTTATGCTGTGATATCTGAAACTATCCGGTGATAGTGATCAGATGAGGTTGTCTTTTATAAGACACGTCATACCACAGTATGTTTCTTACGCTGCATCACAGCCTTGTATCAAGCCCAAACCAAGATTAAGTGTCTGGCATCTAGAATATCGATAAGCATCTATAGCAGCTTTCTTACAGTTTGGTAAGCGGTTGATGTAACACCAACCTATAAATTTCCTTGAGTTTGGCGTCAATGAGAATGTCTTTTATTTGTTATCTTTTACTTGATTCACTTACTGGACTGCAGCTATTCTGTGACACCGCCTTGAAAGGCTTTGTCAAACAAAGTAACCCAGTACTTACTTTTTCTTAAGTCTGGTACTTATTCTATCGATTTCTTTTGCCGAAACGCAAAGTTACAGGGATGTCAATAGACACCGCCTGTCAAGCGGTGGTAGGGGAGAAACATATTGATACACACACACACACACACACACGCACACATACGTACGCACACACACATACGACGGGCTTCTTTCAGTTTCCGTCTACCCAATCCACTCATAAAGCTTTGTTCGGCTCGGGACTAAAGTAGAAGACAGAAGACACTCGCCCAACGTGCCACGCAGTAGGACTAAAATCGGAACCATGCGAATGGGAAGTAAGTTTCTTAGCTACACCTGCGCCTATATGTACTCACTATTTCATGAAGGACATTCAGATAAGGGATAATGGACAAAATCTGATCTACTTATGAGGAAACATTTATAAAAAAGAAACTGATTTAAATGAAAGTGATTTAAATAAAGTATATCAAGATGGCCACATCGTTTTAAGTGTCCAAATTTATTGTCGTCTGTCTCTTATAAGACAGACGACAATAAATTTGAGAGAGAATAGAGCTATCATTGATTAATTTCACATTTCTCAGTATTAGACTACAAATCAACTTTTACTTGTTGAAACAGTCAGAGGTAGTGTTCATTTGCGTCACATTTTAGTATTTTAGTATTTAATTGAAAATTTCGTAGTTGTTATTTTTATTCTTTATTTTTATGCTGCGCTGTATCGCACACCAGTAGGTCTTTTGGAAGGCTCCGATAAAATTTCCTTTTTTTTTTTTCTTTTCATTAGAAGAGATAAACCGTTCTTCGTTTTTGAAGAGACGTTGTAAATGGTCTTTCAAGACACTTCTTACAGCACGAAGTAGCTACTTCTGATATAGGTTAATTGATATATATATGTGTGTGTGTGTGTTAGTTTATATATATATATATATATATATATATATATATATATATATATATATATATATATATATATTTACTCTTTTACTTGTTTCGGTCATTTTAACTGTGGCCATGCTTGAGCACCCCTTTTTAGTCGAAGAAATCGACCCCTGGACTGATTTCTTGTAAGCCTGGTACGTATTCTATCGATCCCGTTTGCCGAACCGCTAAGTTACGGGGACGTAAACACGCCAGCATCGCTTGTCAAGTGATGGTGTGGGGGACAAAGACAGACACAAACTTTCAAATATATATATATATATATATATATATATATATAAGATAATAAGAGTGAAAAAACTACAGAAGGCTTGTGTTACATGGTTAAAGTATATATTTAAATTATGTCAGAAAAATGTTATAAATTTTTTTGGGTATATAAACATTGTATTTTGGAGAAATAACCGGTTTCATGTTGTCTTTTCAAATTTCTCTACTTCATTGTAACATGTGTTCACTCCGGAGTGAACACATGTTACAATGAAGTAGAAAAATTTGAAAAGACAACACGAAACCGGTTATTTCTCCAAAATACAATGTTTATATATCAAAACTACTTCATTGTAACATGTGTTCACTCCATGGAGTGAACACATGTTACAATGAAGTAGAGAAATTTGAAAAGACAACACGAAACCGGTTATTTCTCCAAAATACAATGTTTATATATCAAAACTACTTCATTGTAACATGTGTTCACTCCATGGAGTGAACACATGTTACAATGAAGTAGAGAAATTTGAAAAGACAACACGAAACCGGTTATTTCTCCAAAATACAATGTTTATATACCAAAAAAATTTTATAACATTTTTCTGACATAATTTCAATATATACTTTAACCATGTAACACAAGCCTTCTGTAGTTTTTTCACTCTTATTATCTTTTATACATCCAACCACGTGCTTTCACATACCAACTTTCACACACACACACACACACACACACACACACACACACACACACACACATATATATATATATATATGCGATGGGATTCTTTCAGTTTCCGTCCATCAAATTCTCTCAGGCTTTGGGCGGCCTGAGGCTATAGTAGAAGACACTTACCCAAGATGCCGTGCAATGGTACTGAACGCGGAACCATTCTTAAAGCTTTCATTTCATATTTCAAGCTGAAACAAATAAAAGAATAAAAGAAATATATTCAAACTGTGAATATTTCAAAAGAAAAGCAGGCTGGTTTACTCGCTCATGATCAGAAACGAGTTAACTCTCAGTACTGGAACTTGGAGTCTTTCAGTTATGATGTATTATATTTATATATTAAGGTGGCGAACTGGCAGAAACGTTAGCACGCCGGGCGAAATGTTTTTCGATTCCAAAAGAATGAAAGGCAAAGCAACCTTCAGCGGGATTTGAACTGAGCACAGAGAGCTGGAAGAAACACTGCAAAGCATTCTATCTAATGCTATAAAGACTCAATTTTCCGTATATGCTTTGAGGTTACATAAGGTTAGTTTGATGCAGTACTAAATAGTTGGGCTCATGAATCTAGAAATGTTTGAAACTACGAAGTGGTAAAGCCCCAATTAATTTTCCCAAGCAATACAACCCTTCTTGAATCTTTCAATGTTTCAGCAAGACAACTTGATGTAAAGTGACTGCAAACGCTTTCTCATATATTTGCTCTGTATTACACTCACTCTGACATAATACTCTCTACTATATTTATTAGTATTTTGTATACTACTGTTTTGTTGTGTACTCGTAACTTTTCGCTACTCGCTACTCTATTACATTTCTTAACTTACGTATTTAAATCGGAACGTAGAAGGTTGAATTTGTCTTTTAATGTTTAGGAGTAAATAAATATAACCCAGTCAAGTATCAAAATAGTTTAAGTTGTCTGTTACTCCAATAAATTGTGAAACCTTGTGCCCATGCTAAACATGAATATGTTGTCAACATAAATAATTGTTAAATTTACTTATGTTCGAGCACAGCAAAAAATATTAATGTTCAAATTGTATATAGAGAAGAACGGTTTGGATTTCTGAGTCTCTGGATAGTTAACGTTCTTATCGTTCAATTCTACTATTCTGCGGAATGTTTTCTACACATAATGTCATAAACGATAGCGTGTCAGTCGTCAAACTAATATCAGCATACAAATTGGGTTATTGAATTAAGTAGCAGACATGTACTGAGGTCGTTTACGATGAATTATATCCTTCGGATCTTTACCCTTTGAACGGCACATCGAGAAATTAATTTTTTGTAACTAAACACTTTCAAACTTCGGACACTGGTAGAATGTGTCATATAAAACATATTTTTCTCTTCGTGCTGTTGAGAAAAGTTTGTATTTTCAAAGTTATTTCGTGTTAAAGTTGTCGTATTTCGGTAATTTCAACCAATCAATTATGTGTATTCAGCTGAATAAAATTACTGCTGTTGTTTGTCAACAACAACTTCCGGCGGTGTATATTTCGTTTGTCACTGTTATTTATGACATATTTCATCTGAGTTACGTTTGTATGAATAAACGAGTGTATCTGAAGCATGTTTACTTCATGGCACCACCACAATCGTTCGTGCATTTCTACTGCTTTTAGTTTTTTATTTCCTGTTTTTCAGCTACTATTTTCGGAAAGACATTTTTGTCCCCTCCCCTTCCAATTTCTACATTTTTCACATTTTTCCGTAACTCTAACCCTAAAATCCCAACCCTAACCCTAAAACCTTAACCCTAACCCTAACCCTAAAACCCCAACCCTAACCCTAAAACCCTAACCTAACCCTAAAACCCTAACCCTAACTCTAAACCCATATCCCTAACCCTAAAACCCTAACCCTGACTCTAAAACCCTAACTATCCTTCTTCTAACTAACATATATATTCGAGACTTAGCGCTAGCGTAGATAAATAGTTTTGTAGAGAACATTCGGTGATGAATATTTAAATTAAAAGAAAATATATTCATCCAATTCATTTTGAATTTTATTCGTATCCTTTTCTGAATGAAATCTGAATTTGTCTAAAGTTTTATTGCTAAGGTTCGCTGCCTTCTGTATTCTGTTTTTAATTAATATTGATTTAAAATCAGAGTTCTTTTCCCTGCCTTTCTTCTTCATAGTTTATCATTTGGATAATGTGTTATTTTCTCCTCAAGAGCGATATTTCATTTAATTATGACTTCTTGGTTCACAACATTAAGTTGGTTAGCGTCCACTTTAATAAGCTACGCCGGTTCAGTTTTACCACTATCTTAATAGTCAGTATTGGTATAACGTTTAAGTGTATCGGTGGTCACGCTGTTGTTAGTGGAATTCATCAACACATTCTCTAGCTATTTAGAATTGTTCCATTCCGTTTTCAATAACTTCATTTATTGATTAGACAATAATGGACAAGTTATTCATACAACCCGTTCATTTTGTCTCATACACTCTGTTGCAAACGATTCTGAAATTTCAGCCCAAATGAGGACTCTTCTCTAACTGTTAAGTGACTTGTTTCCTTTCAGTATCTATCTAAATATAACATGTCCCACTCCACAATGTGTAATGAAGCTATTTGCGAAGGTTATTATACTCACTGATTGTCTAATATTTTGCATTAACATTTAGATCGATATGCTTTCTTCTTTATGAGCGAAAGCTTTATTCAATACAGAAAATTGTTTTCTTCAATGCAGATAACTGATTTCTCATTGTGCAGAAGCAGAATTACTTCTTACCTGAAGATCTCTCTTTCAATTTAGCAGAGGAAAATATTATAGAAGCTTAAGAAACTAGTGATGGTCTGCGACGGTAATATGTTTAATGCTGTCCGTAGAATAACATAAGCTCGTGTATTGTAAATAGTGGCAAGATTTGACGTTTCGCGCAAGACACAAATTCTTTTTTGATATATGATAAACTAGCAGAAATATCCAGCGTTGCCTGGATTAAAGAAAATAATGAAATTCGAAAATGCCTTTTACATCTCTAACATGACACATGGATTATGCAGTTCTCAACAGTAATTAACTGAGGTACAAACTATTAATGTCAATAACATATTTTGTCCAATGTTCTCACTGTTAAAATTGTTAAAAAAAAACAGGTAGTTCTTTGTCTTTGCAATCACCTTCAATTGTCAGTACTTATTTGAAACACATTGAACCTGAAAATGCATAGACTTGAGAAGAACCAGCCTGCAGGCACTCCTCTCCTATTAAAAAGTACATCAACTCAATGCAAAATACATTTAAATGAGCATTCATTTTAACGGCATTCCCACATGCATTCTTTTCAAGTTATTTCGATGTTACATTCGCTTGTCCTAAGCCTTATTGCACGCAAATGGAGAAAACGTTGACTGCGTATATATCGATCGCTGTACCCCAGCGTCTAACAGCTTTGGCTTTTTAATGCACAAAAAATTGAAATTATTTTTTTTCTGTGCCTCTGATTAAAATTTTTGATAAACAAACCCAGCCACATTACTTGGAAAAAAATAATCTTTATTGTGCTGGTTTTTCGTAAGATTTTGCGCATGGGAAAGGCAACAAAATCGCCCCTCCCCACTTTGAATGGGATATTCCTATCTTAAAAGTAATAATCGATTATCTCGGTAACCATGGGAGTTGAAGGGCAATAAAAATCTCCTTAACATGAGCGGACCATGATGCCGCTCTGTGCTGAATTTCACGCGACTCCACTGCACCGTTCTCGAGTGAATCTGCCGACACTCAATCAATCAAGTAATCAAGAACACTGCAATTTATAGTATAGATAACTTCCTTCTTTTGGTGGAGAGAAATATTATGCATACGCACTCCTACCACTTACATATACTCCCCACATATATGTGTGTGTGTGTGTGTGTGTGTGTGTGTGTGTGTGTGTGTGTGTGTGTGTGTGTGCGCGTGCGTGTGTGTGTTACAGAAAATAAAGCAAACTTCGAACGCGCGTGATAGATGTGAAAACAACCTAAAAAATTGGTAAATATCCCTACAAAATGAAAAAAGTTGCGGCTACAGAGAATCGAACCCTTTACCTCTCATAAAGTGTTCGATCCACTGTAGCTGCCGGCTGGCAACTTTTTTCCAACTTCCAGGGGCATTTACCCAATTTTCTAAGCTGTTTTCACAGCTATCCCGCGTTCGATGTTCATGAATCAAGTGAATCAGATACTTAAATGGCAAAGCACCGTGTCGACTGAAAGGAAAAAAAAAAGAGAAGGAAATCGTGTGTACAAAACAACGAAACCAGAAGAACAAATATCTACATACTGAAGTACAGACAGATTATTATTCCAGTTGTATATACAACTAAGCCCGACTGAATATATTATGAGTCTCAAGGCTGTATTTACGAACACACACTGCACCAATTATATTGCATTTAATAGATTCCAGATCCACCCTAATAGCTGGTTTCGAGTAAGGTGAATGATAAATAAATAATGAAAGATGGTTCATTTACTACAGCTGTTTCCAACAAGTTTAATATTCTCTGATATCTATTACACACTTTTAAATTCTTATAACAATCTTAATATCCCCACCTTACTGGTAATATATACACACATCTATGACTGTATTTAGTCTTCATTATTTTCTAAGCTTCTGTTTGTGTTTTATAATTTCATACTTATATTATTCTAATCCTTCATAAATATAATTTAGTTATGGTTTTTTATGTTTCTGTTTTATTACCTTGTTGGTTTTAACTATTTTTTAATTACCTTTTTATTTTTCTTACAAGTTTTTTTTAGATCTTCAATATTTATCGTTTGTATTACCTTTATCCTTTTGTTTCTTATACGTTTTATATTTGTTGTATATCTCTTTATTTATTTAATATGGAAAGCCCCTCATCATTTTATTTTACTTTATTCTCTTCCTGTTGTTAGTTATTTTGTTATTTTGTCTGTTAAGTTATTTGACCACGTATAGTTAGTACTGTTATACATTCTTCCTTCCTCCTTCTATATAAATAAACCCTTTATCTCCCTCTTTATCTACTATCTACCCCCTCTTCATCATTTAAGGTTCTTTGGGGTTTGAACTGGATCGCACAACTATTTGAAGAATAAAAGTAAAATAAAATGACCTTATCTTAGCAGTCAGGTCGTATTGCTATTCGAAAAATAAAAATAAAATAAATCAACCTTATCTCAGAAGTCGGAACCATTTTATCCATCCCTCATTATGTTTTAAGGTCTTTTGTCCAGAACTATGTCGTCCAGTCTCTTAAAGATTATAAATAAAATAAAATAACCTTAACTTTTAGAAGTTGAACTGAATATTATTATACCCTATCTTCTACTCTTCCTACTGTCATAAATGCTCTCCGCTTTCCTTCTCGTCACGGTAAAGTTGTTCCTATATTATCTATTAAGTTGAAGAAGCGAATTCATTTTTTTCACTATTACTGGTCAGGGAATCATGAAGTGGCACAAAATGGGGATTTTTGGAATGTTTTTTTTTTTTTAATATGTAATTTGTTTATATTCACCGGATGAAAATATTTTCTTTTTTTGCATGATGTAATATCTCTATTCAGCAAAAAAACAAAAAACAAAAAAAACCAGCTATAGTGAACGAACAATTATCCATGTGTTGTTTAGTGTGTATGTGTATCAGCAAGCCCCAAGTGTAACAACAAAAGAAGTAGACTCAAAGTTGTTGGAAATAGATGACTAAATTTATTAAATGATACAGGCAAGGAACATACACATTCAGAACTCTGAGTTTCTCGACAGCGATTTATGCGGTATCCGCTATCATTCTTCAGCTAATGCAAGTATACTTTACACATACATACATACATACATATATATATATATATATATATATATATATATATATATATATATATATATATATACACACACACACATGTATATATATATATTGATGCGGAAGTGTTCCCTTGAACAATGTAGATAAAAAGTTAATTAAATTGGCAAAGTTAATATGTACGTCGGTGTATTGCGATAATATAAATGAAGGAAGAATGCATGGTCACTTGTTGTTGCAATGGAGGCAATGGATGCAGTAAATGAGTTCTGAAGAATAGAGCTGCATTTAGTAGTTGTCTAAGAAGTAAACGCGAGGTTTTTTTTACGTGATGGTTATGAGTTTAGAGGCAAGTAGTGTTCAACAACATAGATCCAAAACCTTTTGTTGAGAGTGTAAAACGGCTGAATTCTGAATAGTACACACAATTTGCTTGATTTGTTAGAGCTTCAGTAAAAAATGTACCATATTTTCTCACATATAAAACGGACTCTCGTATTGGACGCATCCTATTTTACGAGGATGTTGTGTGGAAGAAATAAAATAAATTTGTTGGTTAACTCATACTTTTATTGAAAGATATTTTAAAGTGTTTCTTTATTTTTTTTTCAAAGGGAAATGTATGATTTAAGGAACGTTAAACACTAGTCTGACAGTGTATTGGAATAAACATTGTTTGATGGCCGTTGCCTATTCATTAATTCCTCCGTCCTTTGACAGGTTTTACTTTCCGTCCCACAGAGTGTCCAAAAATCACTCTCCTCGCCAAGCAAGTTCGGCGGGGTAGCCAGTTTAGTCACCGATGACTCGTTCATGCAACAGGTTGTACTGGGTTACATATTACCAGTAGCGCGCAAAAGCGACCTGATTGGAATTAAGTTGGAAACTATAATTTTATCATAAATAAAATACGTTATGGGAATAACATATTTAAACTTTTTTTCAAAAACTGTATAGTTGCTTATATTTTAGTCAAGAGAATTGTCATAAAGAATGTAAAAGTTGTATATCTGGACGTAATATTCTGTGTAGCATTGATCGGTCACCAAAATGGCACATCACTGCCATGATTTTGTTGTCATTCACTTGTTGCAAATAGCTGACAGGCGGGTGAAAGTTTAACATTTTTTTCATCTCTCTAGGAGAATCGTTTAATTTAGATAATTAAAAAATGTTTCTTAAAGGTAACGTATGCATTAAATAATGTAAGACATTTGTCAAGTATGAGTTATGTATGCTGAGGAAGGAGGTATAATAAGATGGTGTGACTTGCCCATATAAATTCCGACTACCACAAGCAAATTTTCGTAAGTTTTTCAAACAGATTGATATTTTGGCGTGTTTTTAACGTTTTATTATCAGTAAGAATTATTGTGCCTAACGGACTTATGCTTTTAAGGTTCCTTGGCACTCGAACTCCCATCCGTAATGCGGTTGCATTAGACAAGGGCAAATTTTTGATATAGTAAAAAGTAAAGAAAAGTAAGTCTTATACGTTGGGAAATATGGTAGTTAATATACGTTGCCAATAGATGCACTGTTATGCAAATGAGTTTGACCACTTTGGCTTCATCCAAGTTTGTGTTCACCACAAATGAGTTATTAATAACTTTCCGCACAGAGAATATGGCTATTCTTTGTCTGATGAAGTTCCAATAAGACTAGAAACTGTTCGTATCGATCAGATTTTTCTATTGAGAGATAAAAACTGTACTATACTAATTTTGTCTTTTTTTTTGCACAGAGTAGTTGAAATTGCATATTGATTAAAATATATACCTTACATTTCCGAATATTTTATTCACACGAAACATATGTGTTTCAGTAACAGAATATATAAAGGAAACCTGATCTGCGTTGTCTATTTTCTGTGCACTCTAAAATTATTCTGAAATTTCATAGGATTATAATTAAGCACATCTGTTGTATGCAATTAAAATATCTCTAAAAAATTAATTATAATTTACTGAATTACATACGGCTGAAAATATTTTTTATCAGCGGAAAGAAAGAAAAAAAGACAAGAAGCTTAACACAATTTTTTCCAACCTTTTTTGTTCATTAGAAATGTTTTACGTTATATACGCTACTTCTGGTTTGTCATTTTCGATATTTACAGTCCAATGCCATTAAATATAAAAATGACTACATTCTTGAAGTAAGCCAGAAAGATTCACTGGCAAACAGAAGACGAAAATAGTAATAAGAGAGACACATTAATTTTTTAGTTATTTGTAACAAATAGAGAAAGAGTACAGTTATTGCTGCGGTTACGTGAAAGGTATATTGACTGTCTTCGTTGATACAAGAAGTATTTGTCTCTGACTGTATAAAGTGTGTCATAACCATTTCAATTGTACAAAGATGCACAGCGTTACATAGTTATTTTGGTTGAACCGTGTGCGTCCTCCCAGTGAGGCTTAGATTCGTCACGTGGAACTCGGCAGTTGCGGCATTTCAAACTTCTCCGTTCAATTGCAATTATACATGCATATATATATGTGTGTGTGTGTGTGTGTGTAAGTAGCGTGAAAGCACGTGGCCTAGTAGTCAGGCTGTTGCATTCACGTGGGTTCGATTCCCAGACTGGGCGGCACGTTGTATTCTTGAGCATTGTGACCAGTGATGTGTAACAGTATCTGATAGCCTGATCGGTCACGTGATCACAAGTTAAGTAGCAATAGTAAACAACCAAGTGAATCCAGTAATTCTGAGCATAAGGTTCCTCTCTGACGCACTTAAACTGCCATCCGGTAGATACATTTCTTTTATTAGCCACACGGAGCTTTACAGAGGGGACAATTACATAGTAGAGCTTTTCTTTTTTTGGGGGGGGGGGGAGAAAAAAGGGGGGTCGATCAAAAGGGATCGTAGGAAAGAAGAGAAAGAAAAAAAAAACGATCAGTAGGGCCACCCGGCAGATAATCGTTTGTTTGCATTTTGACTAGATTGCTGTGTTTCG
Source organism: Octopus bimaculoides (assembly GCF_046866305.1). Classification (NCBI taxonomy): domain Eukaryota; kingdom Metazoa; phylum Mollusca; class Cephalopoda; order Octopoda; family Octopodidae; genus Octopus; species Octopus bimaculoides. The sequence goes on along the minus strand of NC_142930.1, from coordinate 47,924,225 downwards.
CAAAATATAAAGATTCACCTGATTTCAATGGATAAGTACAAATTTGATGTGTTTGGATAGATGGATGGGCATTAGCATGTTGCACTCACGATTGCTAGATCGTGGTTTCAATCCCTAGGTGGGGTGTTGTATTCTTGAGCAAAACACGTCATCTCACGCTGCTATACACTCACTTCGGCATTGAATGTGTGGCATTGGATATCGATGTGACAGAGAGGATGAGCTAATGTAGCGCACAAACATTTGATCACTAAAGACAAATCATCTGTGTTGCTCGTGCATCAAAAAATTGCAGAACCCTCAACTGTGGTCCACGACAGGAGAGTCCATCATATGTGCATATATATATATATATATATATATATATATATATATATATATATATATATATATATATATATATATATATATATATATATATATAACGTAGGTATTTCAAATTTTAGAGGTAATACTTGATAATTGTAAGCACCTGTATATGCCAGATAGTGGCCGAGATGAAAGAATATATATATATATATGCGTGTGTGTATAATACTCTTATGCATTAAGTTCTATTACCCCTGTTTTTTTTTCTGACGAACATAATTATAATTTTTTAAAAAATAGATGTTTATTATGGACTTCCAGTAACGCATGCGCAATGATATTCAATAACCTGACCTCGGCCGGAGTGTAGTGTTCATGACCGAACTACAGTTTATCGTGTGCGCGAACACAAGTGACCTGTCGTTTGAATTTCTACTTTGCAAACATCGCATGTTCGAACACCTGCAACTTCTGTTACAGCTTACGTTTCATTTTTTCTTTCTTTTCGGTTAATAGTCTGCTTTTATTCACCGTTGCTTTTAATTTTAAATGCACGTTCTGTTAACAACTGCTTCGCAGTACTCCATCTTATAGCAGCTTGCTTTAAATTTTATATTTTCAACTGTTGCATGCTTTATCGGTGTTCTACTAAGAATTAATATATCATTGTTTGGCGTAACTACACACGTGTGCCCCTCCCACCGACTGTGTTTCCTCATAACTTTCAGGAAAATGGTTATATTTTAATGAAGAATTTCTACAAATACAATTGAGATGGCTTATATAACAATTATATCAGGATTCCTTATCAAAGAATTTTCTGTGGGTGGGGAGAGGAATTTCGGAAAATTCATATTAGTTGCCTTTCTTTCTTCATAGCTTTCAGAAAAATGGATATTTCTTTGATAATTTTTTTTGCAAATACCTCTCAGGTTGTGTAAATTACGATTATATCGGAATTTAATATAAAAAAAAACAAAAGTTTGGCTCGCACATATACAGTATGTAACTTGAAATTCCGAAAAAAATTGTGATAGGTGTCACTGTGTATATGTGTGTGCTCACCACTTTTCTTTTCAAATCAAATTCCGATATAATCGTATTTTATACACCTTGAGAGGGATTTGTAAAAAATTTTCTTTAAAAATAACCATTTTCTCGAAAGTTATCAGAAAATTAAGCTGACTTGTTTGAATTTTCCGAAACTTATCTCCCCACCGCCTGAAAACTTTTTTCACCTCAAGTTCCAATATAATTGAAATCTATACCACCTGAAGCTTATTTGTAGAAAATTTCATTAGAGATATCCATTTTCCTGGAAGTTATGAGGAAATAAAGTCGGTGGGGCACAGATCTGTAGACATACCTTTAACATAAGTAATACTAAAATTAACTTGCTGTAAGATACCTATATATCGGCTTGCTTCACTTCACTTTCATTTTGTATGTAACAATATTTGATCATATAACTGCATGTTATATATAAACAAACAATACACTTCTTTCGATCGGTTTGCATTAGAGTGACAATACTTTGAATGAGATGAACTGAATTTCATAATAGTCATAAATGATTGAAAGTTCAGTAACATTAAGTTATATAAACAATTAGATACGATGAAGTCTTTGAAAGAGTAGAAAAAAAGAAAATAAAGTAAAAAGTTTCTTTTAAAATTTCTGTCGTGGTGCATTGTTATGGGGAAAGTAATAATAACGAAACACCCCTCCCACGTGACGAGTGGTATGTGCTAGTCGTTACAAATACTGTGAAGTAGGAAGTCGAACGGTGGAGAAGCCGGCGAAGTTGGTCATATATAGTCATGTCTTTACTTGTCTAACTAACTATACTGCTATACCGGAGGAGGCCTTATAGCAGTCCGACGCTGGATTACAACATGCATAAAGGAGGATTCTTCGTCACAGGTTTTTCTGGTAAGTGATTAAACTGTTTTAAACTGAAATTGCTTTATAAATATGTTTTTAAAATATAGGCTCAAGTTCAGAGTGGTTGTAAATTTAATGGCCTCATTTGTTCTTTCACCCTAACCCACCTGTGATCTAGTATTTTGGTTGGCTGACTGCCTGAATATGTCACTTGCTTTTTCAGATGTTCTGGTCACAGATTTTGGTTCCGGTGAAATCCTGCGTCCTGGTTGGTTGCCTTCCCGCTGACACCATTTGTTTATCGACTGTTTTGATAACTTGTTCTGGACCAGTAGAGATTTACTACTCTGGCTGTTTGATTTTCTGCATACATCATTTGTTTTTGTTTGAGGTCTTGGTAACGTGTTTTTGTCTGATTTTCGTTCAACGTTGGCTGATTCCTTTAAGGAGACACGTATCTCGGTCAGCTCAATGTTTATTTGTTTTCACACACACACACACACACACACACACACACACACACACACACACACACACACACACACACACACACACACACACACACACACAAACTTTTTCTGGATAAATAAAAACGTTCTAAATAAAAAAGAGAAAAATCGAAAAAGTTACAAACAAAATTTTTTTAATATGTGGGGTAAGTGTAGAATCTACACGTCTATCGTACATTCTTCCGTTTAAGACGAGAGAGTTAACATTTACAAATGATTTGACTGTTAATTATCGGTGTGAACAACACGTAGAGATAATTTCGTTGTCTCATGAGCCCCTCTTATGATTGCAAAAGCCGGTGTAAATATTCTTAATTTATATGCTGAGTAGTTGATAAACGAGATATTACTTACTATTCAGAGTGTTCTGGCTAAATTTTACGATATTTTGTCTCTTTTGACGACATTTTGTCACTGTAAAAAGTATATAAATATGGGGAGCATAAAGATAAAAGTTGTAGTTGAGAAACAGTTTGCTGACATGGATGACTGGAAGCTATCTGAATACTGGAAACGAATTATCTATCTTTTTCCAGATTCGCACCGGGTATCAAAACGCCGACATCATATCCGCTGCTCAGTGCTCTGTGAACAATGTAAACGCTGTAAGAGGAGACATAGGCAGTTGCAATGGAGACTACGAAGCGAGGACGACACTCCATTGTGATTAAAACATAGACATAATAATCAAATGTATGTCAATTCTTCTTATTTATGTCAGAACGATTAAATCTTTTATCTTCGTTTGTTTCATTAATTGGACTGTGGGCATGCCGAACCGCCGCCTTCAAGGATTTAGCCGAACAAATCGACCTCGTTACTGATATATATATATATATATATATATATATATATATATATATATATATATATATATAGGGCAGGGAATCGTTAATTATTAATAAAATTAATAATTAACAATTTTGCCAAGTAGTTCAGTATGAAAAAACCTTTATCGGTAAAACCATTTATAATCATAAATATACAGGGATTAGCATGAGTTGCTTCTCCAACATACTGAGAATTTAGAAATAGCAGTCAAAGAACTACTGATTCCAAACTACAAATTTTTTCTCTAACGGATGGCGATATTTATGGCACACACAGAACAAAAAACAGAAGAGAAAAGCAAAAACAAACCTGCCTTTAGTTAATTGGGTACGACGTTTCACGGTTAAGAGTATGAAGTTACCCTATTCCGATCTTCAGCCACAATATTCGAATAAATTTGAAAGTGTCAAATAAAAACTCATGTGAATTTTGACCATGCGACATCAAGACCACGTGAGGCAGGCACTTACGAAATTTATCGGCTAGTGAGTTCATGTTGGAGAGTTTATCCACGCATGCGCAGGGACTAGTCTTCTGGAAGGAATGCAGGGAGTCCCTCATGCGCATGCGTGGCCATCCAACATCCAAGCGTTCCCGCGTCTCTCTGTCTCTTTTCCTTGCTGAACTTCGTGGAAGTTATACATCTCGACAGCAGCTCTCCGTCAACTCTACAATGAATCCACATAGTTAACCAGAGAGGAGGAAATGACTTCAAACCACGCAACTTCATTGACGGCGTCTCATCTAACCAAAAGGCGACATGCTACCGAATTCCCTCCTAGTGTGACCAGAATTCTACTGTAATAAATATTTGTTATGGTGTTTTAGTTCAGAGTCCACATTCTGTTTTCTTCCTTGAGAAATTTAATGTACGGAATTGGGATACAGAGGATGGTGTATACCCTCTTCCCTACACACACACACACACACACACACACACACACACACACACACACACACACACACACACACATATATATAAATGTATATATATAATACAAATAATATATGAGTATATGCATATATACGTACATGTATGTATATACCTACATCTACATGTATATATAGATGCATATCTGGGTACAGGATGTTGCAAAAAAACGTGGACAAAATTATAAACAGAGTACGGAAAACACACAGGCCACATAGAGAACATTTATATGTATGTATAAGCCGTGCTTCTTTGAGCTTCTATCTATCAAATACATTCACAAAGCTCTGGTCGTTATGTTATTGTAGAAGACATTTGCGCAAGGACTGAATCCGAAACCACGAGGTTGGGAAGCAACGGTATTACCAAACAGCCACGCCTGCAGCATATAAAATATCTATGTATGTCACTTTAAAAAATATACATTGTAAAAAAAAAGAACTAAAGTTCTGAACTACATTTTTGCTTCATGCGTCATATGTTGTGACACATTTATTCTATATACAAAACTATTTGTGATTCGGGTTATATGCATTCACTTGCAGTTACTTCGACATTGACCATAATGTGAAATAAAATTTTGACATTCATACTTAAATGAAAGTGCTGTGTGTTAGAAGTACATCAGAAAGAGTAGATTCTTCAGAAAACATAAAACAAAACAAAACGCTACAAAAAGATAAGTACTACGCAAAAATAAAGTACTATGAAGAAATTAAGTTACTAAGTAAACAAAATTTTAAAATAGGACAAAGCAATATTAGAGCATCAACAGCAAAATAGCTTACAAAAATGAAATATTATGAAGTAGTGTAGTTAAGAAGACTGTTTCCCTTTTAAATGGTTCTACATTTTATCTCACTGGGCGGCACTTTGGGCAAACGTCACTTCGAGTTGAGAGTTTTGACTTTTACCTAGGGAGCAGAATTTGGTAAACGGACACTGTCCAGATAACCGTCGTTTGCACAAACATATTTGCACACATGCATATATATATATATAAATACAGGGTGGCCCAAAAGTAGGTTTATAGTTATCCCGTGGGCACTTTAAGTTTCTTTTAAAACGTTCTATTACATTTAAATTTCTATCTTACTATTAACTAAATTAGCATAGAATAATGGTTTCATATTTTTTATAATTAAAATCTAAACTGTTAATATATGAATGCGAAAGAGATAGCTGAATAAATCTATATCTATTTTTGGGCCACCCTGTATATGTTTATATATATATATATATATATATATATATATATATATATATATATATATATATATATATAGTCTGATCAATAAGTATCCGGACTGTTGCCGTAGTAACAAAGCAAAAGCACACAGAGTAAAGCAGCTGGACACAGATTCACCTGGAACTCTGCTGTGGATGCGCACTAAGTTTAACGTTCTAGCTCACTTCCGCTGTTTAAAGCAGTGCTTGGAAGGAAGGTGTGTAGAGTGTGATCAGACCTCATGTATATACTCTTTACTCGTTTACTCTTTTACTTGTTTCACTCATTTGACTGCGGCCATGCTGGAACACCGCCTTTAGTCGAGCAAATCGACCCCAGGACTTATTCTTTGGAAGCCTAGTACTTATCCTATCGGTCATTTTTGCTGAACCTCTATGTTACGGGTACGTAAACACACCAGCATCGGTTGTCAAGCGATGTTGGGGGACAAACACAAACACACAAACATATACACACACATACGTATATAAATATATACATATATACGACGGGCTTCTTTCAGTTTCCGTCTACCAAATCCACTCACAAGGCTTTGGCCGGCCCGAGGCTATAGTAGAAGGCACTTGCCCAAGATGTCACGCAGTGGGACTGAACCCAGATCTATGTGGTTGGTAAGCAAGCTACTTACCACACAGCCACTCCTGCGCCTATATATACATATTCTTTTGCTTGTCTCAGTCATTTGACTGCAGCCATGCCAGAACAACACCTTAAAGGGTGTTAATCGAAGGAATCGGCCCCAGGACTTTTTCTTTGTAAGTCTAGTATGTATTCTATCGTTCTCTTTTACCGAACCGTTAAGTTACGGGTACATAAACACACCAACATCGGTTGTCAAGCGATGGCAGTGAGACAAACACAGCCATACTCATACACACACACGCACACACACACACATACATACATACATACACACACATACACACACACACACACACACTTACACACACACACACAAATTAACGATGCAGTACGACCGTTTCTAGTGGCTCCATTTAATTGAACAATTCAATCATTACATCAATTTAAATGTAGTGCCATCTTCAGCTGCACAAATAAATAAATAGAATTTTAACAAGTAGGACACATTAATATAATTTTTTTCAAATATTTTAACAGAGCAAGATGATGGAAGAAATTCATGTCGCTATTGTAGCTAAGAATAGACTACACTTTCAAGAATCGCATGAAGCCTAGTGGGGTCATAGTGTTGTAAGGGATTATAATTCATTTCTAATTCATTTATCTCTTTATCAACTACTAAATCTGAGACTCAAAGACCGTGTCTATTTTGAATACAGGACTAGAGTGAGTTGGCAACTCATGGTCATAAATATTATCACATGCACCCTTTTTCCTCAGGGATGAAATATGATGTTAGGAGTAGTCAGTTGGGTATAAGAAACTGTCTTTAAAAAAGAGACAAGGTAGGGGCAGACTTTAAATTATGATGTTAATTACCAGTTAAGGGGGCAAGACTCTAAGTAACCTAAGATCTTAATACAGAGGAAATTTTATTTTGGGGTACTATGGGTGATTATTTATAAACAATATTGTTATTTTGTATAAAAATAAAATCTAAGAATTTCAAAAATGATATCATAACCAAAATAGTTAGAAGGTGTGTATATATCAATTATAAACATTAAAAAGGAGAGATTACATTGAATCAGTTTAATATTCATTCGTGTACTTAATTAATTATTTATTAGGTGGTTTCTAGAAAGATTGCTCAGGACATTTGTTGTTGTTGTTGGCACTCCGTCGCTTACGACGTCGAAGGTTCCAGTTGATCCGATCAACAGAACAGCCTGCTCGTGAAATTAACGTGCAAGTGGCTGAGCACTCCACAGACACGTGTACCCTTGACGTAGTTCTCGGGGATATTCAGCGTGACACAGTGTGACAAGGCTGACCCTTTGAATTACAGGCACAACAGAAACAGGCAGTAAGAGTGAGAGAAAGTTGTGGTGGAAGAGTACAGCAGGGTTCGCCACCATCCCCTGCCGGAGCCTCATGGAGATTTTAGGTGTCTTCGCTCAATAAACACTCACAACGCCCGGTCTGGGAATCGAAACCGCGATCCTATGACCGCGAGTTCGCTGCTCTAACCACTGGGCCATTGCGCTTCCACTAACTCAGGACATTTACTTATGGAATAACTGCTATTTATTAATTTTAAGCCACGAATCAGAAAAAAGTAAAGATGCCTACAGATACACTCACATTTATATACGTGCATATATGCATATATACACATACACAAATATTTATTTGTTTATATGGATATAGTATAACCATCTCGCATAGCCTTGAGTAATTGAAAAATATATATATAAACACAATTTTCTAATTGTGTTTAACGTTTTTCTGATTCCTGTACCCATAATGTATGGATATATGCATATATTTATATATTATTTACGTTATTATATGATCGAACGCCACGCACTGTCTCCAAGTAAGTTTTTCTTATTACTACGGCGCACTCTACTACTATTACTATCACCTCCCTGTCTGTCTCTCTCCCTTTCTGTTTTTCTCTTCCAACCCTCCCCTATCTTCTGTTCCTTTCACTGTTCCTGCTCTCTCACTCTACCTCCTTGACCCTCTCGTCGCTGACACGTGACGAAAGGGATTCTTTCTCTTTACTTCCTGCCATCCTATAGAAAAGACGTGATTTTTTTTCTCTCTCATTCACATCTAACTTCGCGTTCAAAATAATAATTTTACTATCGTCTTGGCCTAACAGCCCTTACCGTTTGTTTTCACCGTTCTGTCTTGTTTTTACTGTCTTGTTCTCACTGTCCTGTTCTTGTTTACACTTTCACTCTCCGCAAAAAGTTTCAAATTTTATTTAATTTGCTTGCGGAAAGGACTGTTCCAACGAAGTCGCGTATTGTCCTTCCCTTCGAAACGCAGAGTAGATAGAACAGGGACAACTGAAGAAGGGAAATATTCTTTCTGTTGCATGTCTCGTTTCTCTGTTTTTTTTTCGTTGTTCGAAAAAAAGTTCGTTTTCTGTCTTCGTCTTTATGTTTTCGTTTCTCATTGTGTTTAACGTTTTTTTGTGATGTCTTGTACCAATATATGCATGTATATATACATATAGATGTAGGTATGTACATATATGTATGGATATATGCATATATTTATATATTATTTACGTTATTATATGATTGAACGCTACGCACCGTTTCCTAGTAAGTTTTATCTTAACTCCTATATAAATATATAACTATATATAACTCTCTCTATATATATATATGTGTGTGTGTGTGTGTGTGTGTGTGTGTGTTGTTGTTGTACTTGGGGATGGTCATATTGCCAGTTTAGCCAATAAAAACACACGCACTGTATATTTGGTGTTAATTTGCTTCAGCTTTATATTACATTAATCCTATTTCGGCCAGAGTTCTTTCGTCACACTTCTGTGACCTCATCAGTGGTCCTTTGCTTTCTTCTTTCTTATGTGTGTCTCACCTTGCTAACTATCAGCCATTTTGTATTTTGTATTCCTATTGTATGTGTCTACGCATGCGTATCTTTTAACGCGTCTATGTTTTGTATGTGTATGTGTATGGGGAGTGCCTGTATTATCTATATCCTCTGTTAATACATGTTCGTTTGTTTTTGTTTTTATTTATCTATTTGTTCATGTGTTTATATCTACCTTTTTTTGTATTTAATTAAATTTTGTTATCGTATGTAGTATTTAATTCCCTTTGTTTATCTATGTATTGTATTATATTTTGTTCATATTGTTATTGGTTTATGGGGAACGTATTGTCTATGTTGTGGTTTGTGGTTTGTTAGGGGTATGTGTTAGTGTTCCATTCTAGTTTCCTATTCAGGCTAAGTTTATCTTCTATTATGTGTGTAGCTTCTGTAATTTGTCTAAGTGCTGCGTCTCTGCTATGTGTGGATACGATTTTAATTTCAATGTTGTTGAGTGAGCCTCCATGTTCTTGCTCAACGTGCTGGTACAGAACTGATGAGCTCTTCCCTTCCTTAAGTTCCCTCCAATATATATATATATAAATATATGTATATAAATATATGTATATATATATAAATATATATGTATATATAAAAATATATATATGTATATAGAAAAATATATATGTATATGTATATAAATATATATATAGAAATATATATATATATATACCCTATATATAAATGTATATATATATATATATATATACCCTATATATAAATGTATATATATATATATATATATATATATATATATATATATATATATACAAATATATATATACAAATATATATATAAATATATGTATATAAATATATATATACAAATATATATATAAACATATATATAAACACACACACACACACACACACACACACACACACACACACACACACACACACACACACATATATATATATATATATATATATATATATATATATATATATAGCTTAAAACTCAGCTGTGTAGTTAAGAAGATTGATTTCTCACCACGCGCTCTTAGGTTTAGTCCCCTTGTGCAAAACCTTGTCGTCTAATATAGCCAGAGCCGACCAAAACTTTGCGAAAGCGTTTGTAAAACGGAAATAGAAGGAACTCGTGTGCACACACACATACACACACACACACACACACACATACACTCACTCACTCACACACACAAACACACCCATACACACACACACACATGTATGTATATAATTACGTTTGTATATTTTTGTGTTTGTCTTCGTTTATCACCACCGCTTAACAGCCTGTGCTGCTTTGTTTACGTTCCCATAACTTAGCAGCCTGGCATAGAGAGCGATAGAATAAGTACCAGGTTTAAAAATTAGTGCTGTGGTCGATTTGCTCGACAAATCTCTCCAAGACAAACCCCCAACATGGCTGTAGTCCAAAGACTGAGACAAGTAAAATTATATACCAGTGTGTGTGTGTGTGTGTGTATACATATATATAAACATACATGTGTGTGTGTATGCATGCATGTATGTATGTATATGTGTATGGGTGGATTGGCGGATGGATGCTGAATCCATAAATGGAATTCATTTGTTACCATCACGTCTAGATTTCAAGGTTCCGGGCACCACCATTTTCGCAAATTTTTCGTCATTCTTCAAAAAGATGCTTTGTTCACCTATGAAATTTAGCACAGAATTTCGCAACCTTGATGACCAGGAAACATCAACCGAGCCAGAGGGAGCTACAAGTGGTCCAGAATACTTTGGCACTATCTCATCAGACACACAGCTATTTGATCAAAATGAACTCAGTGACTTGGTAAGGGTCTTGTACTTATTAAACGAATCTTCAGAAGTTCTTGCGTCTCGATTAAAGGAAAAAAGCGTTCTTAAAAAAGAAACCAAAGCCACTTTGTATCGTACTACAGGTGCTGAATATATTCTGTTCTTCACAGAAAATGACGAGTTAGTGTATTGTAGAAACATTGAGGATGCTTCGAAGGATGGAATTAGCGGAATATGGTACAAGTGATTCGTGCCTTTTTATTCATAGCTCAAGAGAAGTCTGAAATGTGTTCTGCTTTATAATGGGAATAAATTGGCTGCTGTTCCAATTGCTCACTCTACAAAACTAACAGAGAAATATGAAGTCGTGTAATCAGTGCTCGAGAAAATTAAGTTAAAAATGTTAATAAAGAGAGAGAAAGAAAGAGAGAGAGAGAGAGAGGGGGGAGTGAGAGAGAGAGGGGGAGTGAGAGAGAGAGAGAGAGAGAGAGAGAGGGAAATATTTTCAAAACTATGATTGTAAAACAAAATTGACATTTTGGATTGTCATTAACAAGCTGACCATATGAATACAATTAGAAAAAAATTTCTCTCTCTCTCTTTCTCTCTTTTTTACCAAGACTTCAAAAATTCACTATACACATACACACACATGCATTCACAAAGAGAAAGAGAGATAGATGCCTCTTGAAACATCATTAACTTCAAACACCTATGAAACTATTGACCATAAAATTACAATAAAAACCATCTCAGAAAGAAAATGAAAGAGTCCCATTTCTCTCTTTTGATGAAATGCAGTTCCATTGATTTCCAGTACTTTCGGTTATCCCTTGGGCATTTGTCGAAGGGAAATATCTTGAATTTGCTGACTCCACATATTTCCAGATGCTGACTCAGCGGAATCTTGCTCATTCCCCTTTTGTTTGAAGTGCTTCTGTGGATTCTTGCACGTTGGCAAAGGGAATTGTTGGTTTCACCAATATAATTTTCTTTCTACTTTATTTTTCTTTCCATCTTTCTTTCTTGACCTTTCTCTTTTTTGTCCTGCCCTTCCCTCTCTCTTTCTTTCCTTCTTTCCTCTTATGTTTTTCTTTCCCTAACCGAGTTTCCAGAGGCTCACCACACACACATCCACGCAGCATACACAAACATAACAGAAGTAAATAGACACCACATCAAACATCGTTTTATGTTTATTTTAACTTGAAAAGGTTTATATTTTTTTATGAATTGACATATTTATGTTTCGAGTTCTATATGTGACTATTTAATCATGAAACGTACAAAAGAAGCCTTGGGACTGTCCGAATTTTAAAGAGGCCGTATTGTGGGTCAATCTGAAGGTGGACTTAGTCAATGTAAAATCGCAGAAAACCTTGGGATCCCGTTTCCTACAGTTAATAGAGCGATTGCGCAATTCTCCAGAGAGATAGAGAGGAAGGAGTCCACATCACCTCTCCTAGGCCGACCAGGGCCCTCTGACAGGACCCTTTGCTTTGTTAAGAGAAGTGTGGAAAATAATCCTCTTTACAAGGCCTGTAACATAGCAAAACAAGTTGATGTCTTCCCAGAACAGCTGTCAATTATCCCCACAAACTTGGCTACTATGGCAGAGCAGCAAGAAGGAACCCACTTCTTCGACCAGCCAATATCAAGCGGAAAAAAGATTGGGCCAGTGAGATGGTGGAGAGGCCACTAGTATTTTGGGGAACTCATATTCTCTGATGAGTTTAGATTTGTTGTGTTTTCTGACAGTGGCCGAGTGTGGGTTAGGAGACTCTGTGATCAAGAATTTGATGTGAAAAGATTACAGCCAACAATGAAACACGGCTGCTATTTTGTGATGGTCTGGGGAACAATTTGAAGCAATGGTCGATCAGAGCTGGTGGAGTGTGAGGGGAACATAAACTCGGATAAATATGTGTCCATATTGCAGAAAGGACTTCTTCCAATCTGCTCTAGTGATGAAATGATTAAAGAAGGCTCTTTATGTATGGAAGATGGGGCTCCTTGTCACACGACTAAAAAACCCAAGATTGGTCGGAAGAGAATGGCATTAAAACGCTTCCATGGCCAAACCAGTCATCAGATGTGTGCCCTATTGAATACCTCTGGGGCATAATGGACAGGATACTTCATAAAAAGAACAGGAAAGCATCCTCAAAGCTAGTTCTTGGCAAGAAATTTCTCAAGAAAATATTCGTCATCTGATCAGTGGCATGCCTAATACGGCCCTTGCATTGAAAAATGCAAAGGGCATGTCTACTAAATATTACATATTCTCATTATAATAATTTATGAATAATTTAGATGTATAAATTCAGATTTTAATAAATTTGAACGATTATGAGGATGTCTATTTACTTGTGTCATGCCTCAGTATGTGCACACATATGTACGTACGCATATATATATATATATATATATATATATATATATATATATATATATATATATATATATATATATATATATATATATATATATATATCCGTGTGTGTGCGCGTGTGTGTGGTGCAATGACACGTGAAGGCGCATGGCTCAATGGTTAGAGTGTCGAACTTACGACCGTGAGGTTGTGAGTTCGAATCCCGGACCGGGCTGCGTGTTGTGTTCTTAAGCAAGACACTTTATTTCACGTTGCTCCAGTTTACTCAGCTGTAGAAATGAGTTGCGACGTTACTGGTGCCAAGCTGTATCGACATTTGCCTTTCCCTTGGATAACATGAGTGGCATGGAGAGGGGAAGCTGGTATGCATGGGCGACTGCTGGTCTTCCATAAACATCCTTGCCTGGACTTGTGCCTCGGAGGGTAACTTTCTAGGTGCAGTCCTATGGTCATTCGTGACCGAAGGAGATCTCGCCCCACACACACACTTACATGTAAATAACAAAAAAGCATTCCCTTCCAGATTTACATAAATGGAAAAATATTTTCAGTAAAAAATTATATCTGATGAGTTCTCGAAACGGATGAGATGAAAGCGTTAATAGATAATTATTCAAAATTCTGACTACCTCTTTTTTCTTAATATATAAAATCTGTACACCATTTCAAACAATGTATCTATCAGTTGAGTAAAAAGTAAGCAACGTTTTGAACCATGGAGAAATTGTACCGGATTTTTGCAGAGATTTGAATTTCTTTTAAACATTTTTTTTTTTTTGCAATTGTCTGATAATACAGACATATACTTGCAATGGCCCAGTGGTTAGGGCAGCGGACTCGCGGTCATAGGATCACGGTTTCGATTCCCAGACCGGGCGTTGTGAGTGTTTATTGAGCGAAAACACCTAAAGCTCCACCAGGCTCCGGCAGGGGATGGTGGCGAATCCTGCTGTACTCTTCCACCGCAACTTTCTCTCACTCTTACTTCCTGTTTCTGTTGTGCCTGTAATTCAAAGGGTCAGCCTTGTCACACTGTGTCACGCTGAATATCCCCCGAGAACTACGTAAAGGGTACACGTGTCTGTGGAGTGCTCAGCCACTTGCACGTTAATTTTACGAGCAGACTGTTCCGTTGAACGGATCAACTGGAACCCTCGACATCGTAAGCGACGGAGTGCCAACAACAACAATATACTTGCCCAAATGAATAAATAAATTAACATTAATTTTTGTTCATAGTTGCTACAATCATCTGAAATGGAACTGTCAAAGCGCGATATTCGAGCAATTTTTCTTTTCAATTTTAAAAAAGGACTTAAAGCAGCAGAAACTGCTCGCAAGTATCAACTAAACGTTCGCGTCGAACCCTGTGATTTCCAGTGTGATTTTTGTGAGGGGAGGGTGAGAGCTGCCGTTGCTGTTTTACTGTTGATTTTATGGTTGAGGCGTCTCGCGCGTGTTGTTGTTGCTTGCTGCTGTTGTTTTGGTTGTTTTTCTCCCCATTTGGGGTGGGAAGGGGCGTAGCGTTGTGAAAGGTCCACGTAAAACCACTCGAGAACTGGCAAAAAAAGTTTGAGTTAGCCAGGAAACTGCCTGCAACCATTTGCATGAAATTGCCAAAACGAACGAAAAACTGTAAGAGTGCCAATCATTCTTCATGACAATGCTTAACCACACGTTTCACTAATGACGCTCCAGAAGTTGAGGGAACTTGGCTACGACAAATGTGTACCACACACTTTGAATGAAAATCAGAAAATTCGCAGATATGAAATTTGCTCGTCGCTTCTCCGTAACCAGACCGATCCAGCTTTTATTCCCCACAGCTTTCTCCTACCGACTATCATTTTTTTCAAGCAATTTGATGGTTTCCTGCGAGAGTTCCAAAATCAAACCCGCTGAAAGTGCGTTCAAAAAGTTCATCAGCTCCAGAACTCCATATCTTTGTGTTACCGGAATAAACAAACTTGTAGCTCGTTGGCAAAAATGTGTTGATTGTAATAGTACTTACTTTGATGAATAGAATTTTCGCATATTTGAAATATATTGTCATGAATTTCATGTTTCAAAACGTTGCTTATTTCTTACTCAGCCTGATATGTATGTATGTATGTATCAATGTATGTATCAATGTATGTATGTATGTAGCTATCTATCTATCTGTCAGTCTGTCTGTCTGTCTGTCTGTCTGTCTGTCTGTATCTGTCTGTCAGTCTGTGTGTCTGTGTGTCTGTCTATATATATAACAACATACATCATACATATCTGCACATACACACACACACAAACACACACACAAACACACACACAAACACACACACACGCACGCACACACGCACACACACACACACACACACACACACATATATATATACATGCATACATACATATGTGTGTGTGTGAGTATATGTATGTGTGTCTGTATGTATGTATGTATGTATGTATATATGTATGTATGCATGTATGTATGTATACACGTTTTTAAAACATATACATATAAATTTATGTATGTACATACATATATTATGTATGCATATCATAAATGTGTGCATATATATGTTTGCGTGTGTGTAGATCTTCCATTGCTCATAGTTAGAAATCTGACATGAGCTCTACTTAAAATACCTACTTGAAAGTTGTGAAGTGTTAGAAATTATATTATAAACATACGAAATAATACACCTTATATTTGAACACTCCACTTAAGGTTAAGGTAACACCAGAGTGTTCAGTGTTCAACAGGACACATACTGATCTGTTTATAAAGATAAGAGGCAAGATTATTGTGAAGTACGCATTGTGATGTGAAAGTTTGGAATGTATTACGAGTTTTCCCAACCAGCCTGTTAGATGTAACGAAAAACATTAGCCGGTATCACACTAATGTCAAGCATAAAGAGTTACTCCCAATAGTAGAGTAGTAGATTACGGGGCACGTACTTTAAATGCAGGTGGTATCATATGCGCCTGCATGCATGCCCACATTCACAAACAGATACACATATATATATATAGACTCATTATGATTGACCGTTGACTGAACACTATTCAATTTTTTTTCTCCGTGTTTTTCTCCTTGTCTCCGTATTCTTTCTGTTGAAGAGTGTAGCTCGAAACGTCAAAGACTTTCCGTATTCCCGAGCGTCATACTAATATATACTTTTGTTATTTACACCACCTGTCCTCGTCTGTTGTTATTATTTGTATATTCTCCCATATATAGACTCATACTCACACAAATTTTGGTTTGCATCTAAATAAAAACCATTTGATGATAGACAAAGAATCAATCTCACACATATTCCTGTCATTAACTCACATATATATTGAATCTACCAGTAGTATTCCGTCAGTTGTGTCCTGGGCATGACTTTAAACTGTGTCCAGTAGTGGGGCTACGGTTTGGGAATTCCAGGGTTTTGAGAAGTGTGGAACCATCTCTTAGCCACTATCATTCCCAGGCCTGACCCGGGGTCGTAGAGCTTGTCTTGATTCTAACTGTAGTTTAACTTGCATGTTATGGAAGAAACCCCAAGCATAAACTCTGCCTTGTGAATACCATGAGAATGGAAAAGGTTAGGAGAGTCAATCTCGACAGCAAATCAAGGACTGGAGTCCCTGAAGCGGTCCGGCGCCATCTTTGACGCATTTCCAGAAATCCCAAGGTAGGTGGAACTTGCCTGCCTTGTAAAGCTATTGGTCTAAGAGAAAGTCACTCCCAATGCAAAACCTACAGTTTGCTTTATCATTGCAGCCGTCTTAGTCCGCTTAGTCATCGTGGTGAAACCTTCAAGTCTAAAGAGTGGGACTGGATTGCGCGGACTGGCTGCCATTTTAAAACTCCTAAGTACAGGCAGGAAGAAAAGCCCTACGGCGTAAAAGATCGGTTCTCACAATTACTTGGGGACGTGCCACTCTTCTTCACGATTTTCAGACACAAAGAAACTGCCGTTATCATTCCATCAGCCACTGCTCCGTAGCATTCATCTCTCATTCACTATTTTGTCATTCACCAAATCCTGCGCAAATGACTTACATTCTCACTACTCAGAAGTGCAGCTCTTTTGCATCTCTTCTCTGTTCACATTTTCTACACATACACACACACACACACACACACACAGACGCGCGCGCGCGCAAAAACCTCTAGATACATCAACCTCAGTAAGGCGGCGAGCTGGCAGAAACGTTAGCACCCCCAGGGGAAATGCTTAGTAGTATTTCGTCTGCCGCTACGTTCTGAGTTCAAATTCCGCCGAGGTCGACTTTGCCTTTCATCCTTTCGGGGTCGATTAAGTAAGTACCAGTTACGCACTGCATCAGACCAATAATTGTGAAGGCGCGTGGCCTAGTGGTTAGGGCATTCGGCTCACGATCGTAAGGTCGTGAGTTCGTTTCTCGGCGATGCATTGTGTCCTTGAGCAATACACTTTATTTCACGTTGCTCCAGTCTATTCAGCTGGCAAAAATGAGTAATACCTGTATTTCAAAGGATCAGCCTTGTCACAAACACATACACGCAAACACATACACGCATATATATATATATATATATATATATATATATATATATATATATATATATACATATATACGACGGGCTTCTTTCAGTTTCCGTCTATCAAATCCACTCACAAGGCTTTGGTCGGCCCGAGGCTTTAGTAGAAGACACTTGCCCAAGGTGCCACGCAGTGGGACTGAACCCAGAACCATGTGGTTGGTAAGCAAGCTACTTTACCACACAGTCACTCCTATATATATATATGTATATATATATATATATATATATATATATATATATATATATATATATATATATATATATATATATATATATATATATATATACAGTATATATATGTGTGTGTATGTGTGTGTAAGAATATGTATACATGCACACATGTATACATATATATGTACGTATGTAAATGTGTATTTGTGTGTATGTGTGTGTGTGTGTACACAGTTGGTAACAGATCATGCCCTTCTTTTGCTGGGCTCAAATCTCTTTTGCGAACCCATGATAACGAACCTCCAGCATCTATTCTGCCTATGTATCTGTGCACACCTTTCAATGCAATGTATGCCAGAAAGTTTGCAAATCTAACGGAGACCTCAAAAGACATTTTAAGATCCACAAAGATCAGAACTTATCTGCAGCACTTGGTGGTCCAAATCAGATATACAATATGTGGGTGTCTTTTCAGAAAATTGTCTGCTTTAAAAAGCCACATCAGATGTCATGATGGTTCTAATGTGTAGGTACAGAAGATGGTCAAATTCTGCATAAGGAGTAGACAACCACCACCATATATATATATATATATATATATATATATATATATATATATATATATATATATATATACATGAGAAGCTTCTACACAATTCCCACGAACCAGATTCACTTATAAGGCATATGAAGGTCATTTGTTGTTCCGGAGCTATAGTAGAAGGCACTTGTCCAAGGTGCCACAACACAACTGTCTTCTATTATAAGATGCTCCCTTTGCAAGTTTCGGGTTCAGTCCATTTTATTTCTGTTTTGTTACTGTATTCAATAAATTGGTTGAATACAATAAAAACAGACAACATTGAAAACAACATTAAGGCGGCAAAGTAGTAGAATCCTTAGCACCCTGGGTAAAATGCTTAGCGCATTTCGTTTGTCCTTATGTTAGAGTTCGACGTACCAGTTGAACACTGGGGTCAATGTAATCGTCATACTACTCACCCGAAATTGATGTCCTTTGAAATCATTATTGAAAACAACATTAATGAAAACTTTGATGCAAAATAATGATTACTTTTGAGTAATTGATATTGAAGAGAGATATGTTGTTGTTGGCACTCCGTCGCTTACGACGTCGAGGGTTCCAGTTGATCCGATCAACGGAACAGCCTGCTCGTGAAATTAACGTGCAAGTGGCTGAGCACTCCACAGACACGTGTACCCTTAACGTAGTTCTCGGGGAGATTCAGCGTGACACAGTGTGACAAGGCTGACCCTTGTTGTGGTGAAAGAGTACAGCAGGGTTCGCCACCATCCCCTGCCGGAGCCTCGAGGAGCTTTAGGTGTTTTCGCTCAATAAACACTCACAACGCCCGATCTGGGAATCGAAATCGCGATCATATGACCGCGAGTCCGTTGCCCTAACCACTGGGCCATTGCGCCTCCACAAAAAAGAGAGATATATTAGTTTAACTAATCCCTAATGAACTAATGTTCATTCTTTAGGCTTGAAAAGCAATGTATATATATAGAGTTTTCGAACTTAGAACGGAGACGGTTGAAACTATATATTATAAGGTATTTAGAGCAGCACTATATATTATCTGACAATTTCATCGTTTTCTGTAATATTATAGAATGATGTCGATGAGCCTAGGACAGAGACTTGCAGAACGCTTTGGTTGATATATCAAATAGAACAACTTTAGAACATGAATATGTGATCAAAGCTATGGATCGGGAAGAGCGTGAACACCATATTTATGACAATATTCGAGAGTATGGTGTTCATATTAATGTTGTAATGACGTAATCGTTTGGCGACAGAACCACAGAGATAAAATCTTTCTAGGATAATATTTCCGTCAAGAGTTATAATATCAATAACGTGAATCAATAAAAATATGAAATACAGAAGGATCTGAATGAGATTTTTCTTATATTGCCAGTTATATTGATTTAAGCGGCAATAGTTGGATGTTTCCATAATCTAAAATACGAATAATATGAATTACTCGTAAATGATATTTGGTGTGAATCTACATATTGCATTTGGAAAATACAATACAGTCGGCATATTTGTATTCAATGCCGAGTAAAAATAGCGTACAATAATGTACCAAGATACTTGCTGCAGAGAATTTTAGGTATAACAGTGAAGCGTCCACGTGCTCTACATAGAAAAATATCGTTTATAGTTTATTACTGGAGAAGTGAATACCTGGTGACATAGTTAATAAGATTAATTCACAGGTATAGATAACTTTTATTATCTTTTACTTATTTCAATCATTGGACTACGTCCTTATAAGTCTGGTATTTATTCTACGGAGTCGCAAACTAACGATGGATGTTAATTGGTGATGGGACACATGCACAAACGCGCGCGTACACACACACACACACACACACACACACACACACACACACACACACACACACACACAATTGTATTTCGGGATGGTCGTTATTTTTGGCCAAATATACAAACGTACTATATAGTCAATCTTCACTTGTTTCTTGCTGTTCCTATTCTAACTGTCCTGAAAATTTTCGTCACACGCCTGAGACCTCCTCAGCGACATCTTCCGTCTTCGTGTGTACTCTTGCTCTGCTTGTTCCATTCTGTTCTTTATATGCGCATGCCTCTGTGTTTGTGTATTGTTGTGTACATGTGTGCGTGTATGTGTGTGTGTGTGTGTGTGTGTGTGTGTGTGTGTGTGTGTGTGTGTGTGTGTCATTGTTCTTAGTAGCACTATGACCCTCTCCTCAGCCCCGTCCCCTAACATGTTGCTGCTGCTGCTCTCGAAACTGACTTTTTGCACCATGTTTGTAACTCTCTGTGTTTGTGTGTTCGCTCACGCTGCTTCCATCCTGGTAGTTGGTTATTATTTTTTTTTTGTCATTGTTGTTACTGCTATTGTCGTTGTCAGTCGCATTGTTGATACTGTTGCGGCCGTCTGTGAAGTTACCGTATGTGTGTGTGTGTATGTTCGAGGTCTGATCAATAAATATCCGGACTGTTACCATAGTAACAAAGCAGAGGAAAGTCGCTTGGTACTGATTGACCTTGAACTCTGCTGTGCGTGCACACTAAGTTTTAACGTTCTAGCTAAATTCCGCTGTTTACAGCAATGCCTGGAATGGAAGTGTGTAGCATGTGATCGTCGCATTGACCATGACAGAGAAAGTTGTCATGGCGGCACCTGCTCAGAGGCCTACGCAATGTTGCAGAGAGTGCTTGGAGAAGAGTGTATGAGCCGCACACAAGTGTATGAGTGTTTCAGACGTTTCCAAGATGGCCGAAAAATGTCAATATTGACGAATGTTCTCGGAGACCCGCAACCAGCAGAACTGGAAAAAACATCGCAGATGTGCGTGCAGCTGTGAGGGGAAATGGTCGAATCACTATCCATAAGTTATCAGAAGATGTGTAGATTAGTTATGTTTCAATTCAGTTCATTATCACTGAAGATTTGGGTATGAGACGTGTGTCTGCCAAGTTTGTGTCAAAACCGCTTTCAGCTGATCGAAAAGATACTCGTGTTTCAGTTGCACAAGATTTCCTTGATTGTGTCGAGAACGATCAAAACATCTTGAAAATGTTGCGTAGATCTCTGAGCAGGTCTCGCCAAGCTTTTGTCAAAATTTGATGCAGATTTTCTGCTCATTCATTACAACGATCACACGTTACACACATTCCTTCCAAGCACTGCTATAAACAGCGGAAGTGAGTTAGAACGTTAAAACTTAGTGCACATACACAACAGAGTTCAAGGTCAATCTGTGCCAAGTGGCTTTACTCTTTAGGTTCATTACTATGGTAACAGTCTGGATACTTACTGATCAGACGACTTATATAAGTCCGCTCCCTATGTTGTTTGTATCCGTGCTCTTTATATAGTTTTTTTCACTATCTCTAATTTTCTTTTTATATATCCATTGTATGTCTATTACGCTGTTTGTATCTGTTTTTCCCCTTCAGTCTATACTCGTCTAGTTGTGTGGCATGGTGGTGGGTGTTATTGTTCTATTCGTGTTTTCTGTTGAGGCTAGGTCTGTCTATTGCTATGTATGTAACCTCTGTGATCTGTCTAAATGTCGTGTCAGTTTTATGCGTTGATAATACTTTAACCTATATGCTATTGACTGAACCTCTATGTTCTGCTTGAGCATGTTGGTAGAGCACTGACGAGTCTTTCTCTTCTTTGAGCTCTCGTCAGTGTTCACCTATACGCTCTCCTATGCTCCGAGCTGTCTCTCCAATGTAAGTAGCTGTCATGTTTCTGCACCGTCTTTCAATACATCGTAAGCTATACACTATATTCCTAACCTTACAGTTAACCTGTGGGTTCATCCTACATACAGTACAATTGTTCTTCGTACATGGAGACCTATCGAATGGATAAGTTCTACAGATCAGGGATTTTATAGCGGCACCAGGCCTTTCTACTACTTTAACCCGTAAACTGGCTTTATCTAATGTTTTTCTAAAAGGGTATGCTAGTTTGTCGCCAAGGGTAGCATCAACGAACTTGACACTCTGGTATGTTTTGTCGTCATGCCATGAATTGGCCTTATGTATCTTTTTTCTGGTCCTTTCTGTGCTGTTCAAGGATTTACTCCTGTATAGCGAGCAGATCCTCTTTTCATCACTCTCTATGATGGCTTTGTACTTAACCCTGGTTCCTTTGTACACTTTAACCCTGTCCCTTTGGTCGCAGCTAGAGAACTGCATACAATTCACGCAGCATAGGAGAACGTGTAGGTGAACACTGGCGAGAGCTCAAAGAAGAGAAAGGCTCGTCAGTGCTCTACCAACATGCTCAAGCAGAACATAGAGGAGCAGTCAATAACCTAGAGATCAAAGTATCATCAACGCATAGAACTGACACGGCACTTGGACAGACCACAGAGGCTACACACATAGCAATAGATAGACCTAGCTTCAACGGAAAACACGAATGGAACAATAACACCCCCCCCCCCACACACCACACAACAAGACAACTGAAGACTGAAGGGAGAAAAAAAGCAGATACAAACATTGTAATACACATACAATAGACATATAAAAAAAATTAGAGACATAAAAAAAAAGTACTGCATAAAGAGCACGGATACAAACAACATAGTAAGCGAACCCATACACACACACACACACAAACACACAGACGGTGACTTTACAGATGGCCGCAAAAATATCAACAGCAATAGCGGTAACAACAATGGCAACAATAACAACATCAATAACTACCACGATGGCAGGAACTTGGACGAACACACAAACACAGAAATTTACAAGAACAGTGTAAAAAGTCAGGTTCAAGAGCAGCAGCAGCAGCAACAGGGTAAGAGACAGGGCTGAGGGGAGGGTCATAGTGTTACTAAGAACAATGACACACACACACACGCACACATACACGTACACAACACACACACACACACACACACATACACACACACACACACACAGGTATGCGCATATCAGGATACACATCATAGAAGAACAGGATGGAATAAGCAGAGCAAGAGCACACACGATGATGGAAGGTGTCGTTGAGGAAGTCTCAGATGTGTGACGAAAGATTTCTGGACAATGGACATGAGTTAAAATAAGAACAGTAATAAACGAATGAAGAACGAATATATAGCGTGTGTGTTTATTTAGCAAAAAAACAAAAAAAAACATGGCCATCCCGAAATACAACAATATCTGGTTCAGTACACTTCACATCAGGAATCTTGCAACACAAATTCATATATATATATATATATATATATATATATATATATATATATATATATATATATATATATATATATACCCACTTCGGTCACGAATAACCATGGGATTGCAACCAGAAAGTTCCCCTCCAAGGAAAAAGTCCAGGAAGACCATCAGTTGTCCATACATACCAGTCTCCTCTCTCCATGACACCAATGATATCTAAGTCACCTGTGACGTCGCAGCTCATTTCTACATCTGTTTGAACTGGAGCAACGTGAAATAAGTGTCTTCTCAATAACACAACACTCAACCCGGTTTGGGAATCGAACTCACAATCTCACAATGGTAAGCCCGATCATCCAATCACTGAGCCATTCACCTTCACAATATATATATATATATATATATATATATATATATATATAT
Source organism: Octopus bimaculoides (assembly GCF_046866305.1). NCBI lineage: Eukaryota > Metazoa > Mollusca > Cephalopoda > Octopoda > Octopodidae > Octopus > Octopus bimaculoides. The sequence continues at coordinate 47,899,981 of NC_142930.1, read as the reverse complement.
ATATATATATATATATATATATATATATATATATATATATATATATATATATATATATATATATATATATATATATATATATATATATATATATATATATATATATATATATATATATATATATATATATATATATATATATATATATATATATATATATATATATATATATATATATATATATATATACATACATATATATATATATATATATATATATATTAATTCAATAATAGGATGAATTCTTTTTACAATAACTACAAAATCATGATCTATAATTCAGTCTGATTTTAAGGGGCTGGCTTTGAGAGTTGCATTTCCTCGCATTCGGTAAAAATGTGTTTTTTATGGTAGTCTGACCTTAGCGTCCCTCATAGCGTGAGGCATTTTTGTATAATAATGCCCTTATATAAATAAGTTAATATATATATATATATATATATATATATATATATATATATATATATATATATATATATATATATATATATATATATATATATATGTATGTATGTATGTATGTATGTATGTATGTAATCGATAGTGAAGACGGAGTGTGTTGTAAGCTTTATTTTGCATGACGATCGTTTCGGCTCACATCTGCATTGCTTCCTAGTGCGTGGGGAACGATATAATAGAATCGAATCCATCCAACAGTGCAGAAAATACCTCATCAGGTTCTATATGCTTCAGTATTATAATATGTACATTAATGAATTTGTGATCTACTATAAATTCACAAGTTATAACAACACACAGTAGCGAGATGTACATATAACATTGTAACGTAATATGTAACCTGCTGAGGTTGCTTCTGCACTTTGGGATAGATTCCATTCCATTATACCGTTCCTTATCCATTAGAGGGTAGTGCGGATGTAAGCAGAAACGATCGTCGTGCTAAACAAAGCTTACAGTACACTTTGTCTTCTCTATCAATTATTTAAAACATACCAAACGGGCACCTAGGAATATATATGGTTTACCTTCTTCTGAAGGAAGTTATAGCGAGAACTAGGGGTCCTTCACCCCAGTAGTCACCATGCTAAATAACCCATAGCTAGGACCCTAATAGTTGTTACTATTCCAGGTAAGAGCAGACCAGTGAACAGTAGTCTAGAGTTGGTTTCACACTCCTCAAAACTCTGGAACTTCCAAACCAGAGACCTGCTATCGGATGAATTTGCAGTTTAAATTCATACTCAAGACATACATATATACGTACATATAAACAGGCAGACAAACTAAGATACGACGGGTTTTCGCTAAGTTTCAATTATCCAAATTTCCTCTAGAGTTTAATTCCATAATCCAATGTAATTGAGTCCTAAATGTTGAGAAGAACATTGTTTGGTTATCAGTTGAGATGAATTATACGAATGGGTGCAGAAAAGGTCTTGGCTTTAAGTGTATTACGAAAGGCCTGGCTGGAAGCCCAATCTTCCAAGTTCTTTTACAGGGCTTAGAAAAACTGAAGGACCGCTGCAATAAGTGTGTTTATTTGTGAGGGGAATATGTTAAATAAATTCGTAATTAACTGATCCTCTTGTATTTTCTTTCACCCAAAACCAAGATCTTTTCAGGACCTCTTCATATAACGTGGTACATTTTCCGTAAAGACGTTGGAGAAGTGTCTAAAGAGAGATTGAGAAATTTAACTTATAGAGAAGAAAATAGTCTTCTACAAAATATTAACCTCTTAGATACTAACTATCAAAGATAGTTCTACAAGACAAAAATAACAGTGGTAGTACAGCCTCTCTACTAAAAAGAAAAATGGGCTGTGTGTACTCTATGCTGAAATGCGCGGTATACCATCCCTGTAAACCACGCAGTACTGTAAATCTGATAACTGTTTGCTGAGTGCTAAGATCAGTTCATCTAGTAGCTTTCGATTGCAGTTTTATCATCACGCCTCTAAAACGAGTGCTATGGTGACGAGTTGGCTAGGCCATGAAATACATCCGCAATAGCATCTGTCTATTTCCAAGTAGTCGGGGCACCAGTGACCGGAAACGAACTGTCGACACTTACTTCTGCCTCTGTTCACTGCAGCTGTTAATATCTTTCTATATAGAAATGCCAGTAATATAATCTGCATCTGTTATATACAGATGTACTTCTACTCCAACATATAAGCTGACATCAACAAAAGGAAGTAATTCTAATGATTCTAATTTCATCATAACAAAATAATAAAATAAGAGGACAACGAGTAATGTGGTTTTAAGAGATCCTAACGACAGGCAACAAGAGGGGTGGGGTGACGGTGACACACAACAACAATAAGCAGTTAGTCTATTTAGAATAAATCCAGCTTAGCAAAACAATTGAAATAAAATGCTGTATAAATGATTTATTTGTCAGACAAATAGTATTAATTTAAGGTGGAGGAAGTAAGTATTTCACTCTAAAAAACAGGAATTGGAGGATTTGAAATTTTCATAACAATAGGAGAATTTGAAGAAAACAAATATTCTGATATTGTTTCTTTACATTAAAACGTGTTCAGCTATTTAGATGCATTTAGACCATTTCTCTATACTGGTAAGCAGTAAAATGATGAATTACTTGAATATCATGTTATGCATTTGTGTGTAGCAGGAGTGTTAGTATGATTCCGTCTTTGTATTGCTGTGTATGGATATAACAATAATATTATGTCATTTTAACAATACATGCGGGTTTATCTGTAATACTTTTAATTAAAATGTCTCTATGGTGCAGGATGTCATTTTTGCTTCGCATTTCTTTTTCACGTGGTGAAGTGTGTGGGAGTAAAATAATTATCAGTAATAAACAGTAATCACATCAGTAGATCACATGCCTTTCTTCCTATCACGATGAAAGAAAAATTTTGTCCCTTGGTCCAAAGTAAAAGAAATAAAAGAATGAAAAAGAAAGATCCAAGACAAGAAAGTGAGTAAATTGATTATGCAGTGGGAAAAGTGAATCTCATCTTTGGTACGTTTTAGCATTACATAACTTTTTGTAACGCTGTGAGCTGGTAGAATCGTTAGAAAACCGGATAACATGCTAAGCGACACTTTGTCTATTTTTACGTTCTGAGTTCAAATTCTATCGAGGTCGACTTCACTTTTCATCTTATCAGGGTCGTTAAAATAGGTATCAGTAGAGCACTAAAGTCGATTTAATTGACTTAGCCTCTTCCCCCGAAATTGCTGAACTTGTGCCAAAATTTGAAACCATTATTTTACTTCCTGTGATATAGTTTCGCAGGTAACTACCAAACTTTAGAATAACATGAGATAAAATTAGTCACAAGTATAGGAAAGTAAATGACATAGAAAAATTTCCCACGTTTGCCTTCTACATGGATGTAACTAAGTATATATATATTCTGCATGAATACATAGATGCGCGTTAACATATTTAATGTCCAAAAGTAAACTGATATAGATATAGCCGAAACTATATTTAAATATAGTCACAAATGTAGAATAAAAGTTTCTAGGATATAACCAGTCTGTATCTCCACCATACAGTAAAAACCGAATCAATTGACTGTTATAAAAATTAAACAATCATCAATGGTTGAGAGGCTTTAAAAATATCAATTGCAGACTTACAGTGAATTTTATTCAGCTAAGTGAGCGGAAGAATCAAAAATGTTGTACTTTGCTTAGGGACACAGCTAAAAAGCACCGAGCCAATGAAGAAGCCCCTATGTCTTTCCTCGACCTATAAGAAATAGATTTTCTCTCAAGTCATATCTTGGTACCATAGAAAATGAAAAGAGAAGATTACAACTAGAATGCCGGTCGAGCAATAAATAATTGACAGACAGACAGTCGGATTGATGAAGTGGGGTGTAATTGGATGCGACGACTCTGCACAAAACAAAGAAAACGTCTGGGCAGGAAGACTTGAACGCAAACGTATATACATCCATATTATTATTATTATTATTATTATTCAGGTCACTGCCTGGAAGCGAACTCCAAGATTCAGAGTTCGATTCCAGGCAGTAACCTGAATAATAATAATAATAATAATAATAATAATAATAATAATAATAATAATAATAATAATAATAACAACAACAACAACAACAACAACATCGAAAAATGCCTTAGGAACGAGAACTCAGGTTCGAAATTTCCCCAATACACCTGATGAAGGCTGGAGGGTATATCAGCCGAAACGTTGTGTTAACAACAAACAAGATGAGGACAAATATCCGTCAATTGTAAATAATGTAAATAATGTACATAATTCCTCATCTCTTAAATATAGAACTGTATTACATAGCAACATCAAATGCATAAACAAAACTGTCTGTACCTTATTTCTATCACACCAGCAAAGCATTTCATAAAACTTGTCGTCATCTATTTATAAACAATAAAGAAAACACCTTAAAAAGCAACACAAAACGTTGGCTACCAGAATAGCTCTTAGGTCACTATGCCTGTGTACATTTTTATAACAGAACTTTTAGAAGCTGCTTTACTAACAGTGTATTTATAAGGAACGTCTTCTCAATCAGTCTTTTTAACCTATATCTACAACTTATGCCTCCGTATCCATAAGATATACCCATCACGTCATACAGAGATCTAAAACAACGAAATTACTGAAGCGTGTGTTAAACCAGCCATTCCCTTCTTACCTGCAGCACCAGAAAATATAAATTACAACCAACCATCACACTCAACAGTATAAATATGCCACATGCGGACACGCACAAACGCATGCACATGCACACACACACACACACACACACACACACACACACACGCATGTTCGCGCGCGCGCGCACAAAACGATAATAGTAGGAATTACATTTAACAGTCAAATTACATGAAGACTAATCTAGAAACAATGACTTAAACCTATTTAGAATTACACTTGTCCTGCTTTTGTCTGAATTATAGTTATGTATTCCTCAAGAGTATGGTGTACTATTTTCTTGATATGTGAAGTAACTGTGGTTCTGTGCTGTTGAAAGAAAGCACTGTGTTAAGTTCCCATTGAAATACGCACCTTAAGGTGCATTCCGTGCATGACTGGCACGAGGCGTCCTTCAAAACATTCCCCTGCTAAAAAAAAAAGGACCACAGAGTGAACTTAATCCTCCAAACACACACCATCATAAAAAGCAAGAGACAGCCCAAATCTATGAAAAGTCTCCTAACACAAGCCCGAATACGCTCAACAACAACACTGAAGCCGTCAGTAAAAAAGTGCGGAAGACTCAACCGTGGGATATGCGTCAATTTAATTGAGGGATCAGAGTTCTCCTTCAAACAGGGACAACGTTTCACTGAAAAGCAGCTTCACGTGTGCTACAACAAACGACATATCCACCACGGCCTTAGAATAACACACACGCAAATATTAAAAATGATACATTCAAGAGACACCCAAGAATTCATCACTGCTATAATCCACAGCGAGCCACTTTAAGGTCATTTGACCATTTAACATCCTACTACTATCATACCATCCCGCATTCCCTTCTTCTTCTTCTTCTTCTTCTTCTTCTTCTTCTTCTTCCTCTTCTTCTTCTTCTTCTTCTTCTTCTTCTTCTTCTTCTTCTTCTTCTTCTTCTTCTTCTCTGCCAAGAATTCACGACCTCGAACCCAAAAGACTAAACAAAAGAGACAGAGACAGACAAAAACAAGGAAAGTGCCCCTTGTATTTGAATACTATGCAAATATTATTTTTAAAACTTTTCATTTAATTTTTCCAAAATTTAATTGTTTTCCACGCTTAAAGTTGAAGAAGTCTCAATGACTGAAATCGGTACTGAAATTTTTTAATAAAATTATTTTAGCATTTTCTTCCTTAACTTTTTGAGATCTGTGCAGAGCCATCCTGCGAGAAGAAAGATACTTTCTTTAAACATGGTGTTGTCCACCTGTAAAATTTCTTTTCAGGGCTATTTCATTTGTATATATATATATATATATATATATATATATATATATATATGAAAAACCATAAGTTTTATAGAATATTTAATAGAAGTACGCTTAAGATCAGCTATTCTTGTTGCAAAAACTTCGCCCCTTTTATTAACCAACACAACAGTAAAATAATTGCAAACAACACAACAGTAAAATAATTGCAAATAACCATAGTGCCAATTCTTTTCCTAAAAATTGCAATTTCAAAGATGGAAGGAAAATGTCTGGGGAAAATGTCTGGGGAAAGGAATTGTGTATAGAGCCAAAGTGCAGATAGAAGGCTCACATGAATATAGAACTTACACAGGAGCTTCTGATAATTCTTTCAAGACTCGATTTTATTCTCATAGAAATTCCTTCCGACACCCCGAAAATAGGTCAAAGACCAGCCTGGCAAAATATGTCTGAGAATTAAAAGAAAACAAAACCCGGCCTTTCAATGTGACATGGAGAATTTTAGATAGAGAATCACCTTACAGACACGGTGCGCATAAAAGACCCATCAAATGTGATTTATGTCTTTTGGAAAAATTCTATATTTTATTCCAGGACAATAACGCTTTGAATGAAAGACGCGAAATCTTGAATTCCTGCAGA
>NC_142930.1:47885951-47888451 GCF_046866305.1 Octopus bimaculoides | reverse complement strand
CAAACACACACGCCCGCACAAAAAAACATACACAATATACACATATACATACACACGCGCACGCACAAAATATACACACTCACACATACACACATATACACACACACGCACACGTACCCAACACTTACAATCCTACACAGACACGCGCACGCACATCCACATACACACACACACACACACGCCCCCCCTCCACACACGCACACATGCACGCACACATGCACGCACACACACACATGCACGCACACACACACGCACATACACATACACATGCATAGGCGCGAAAAAAACGCACATATACCTCCACACACAGCCCCTATCTACACACACACTCACACACATAACTCCTACACACACACAACACACACACACTCAGGTATACATACATGGACACACACGCAAATGAACCGACACATAACTCACATACACACACAATAAAAATTAACACATACACGCACACATACTACGCATATACACGCGCGCGCACACGAAATAACCGACATGCGATCCACAGAGCAAACCGCACGCATATACACACACACGTACACACACATATATATATACATATACACACACGCACACAAAAATACAGGCACACACTGCTAGAAAAACACCCACACAACATACACATACACGCACACACATATACTCAAAAACTGCCTGCCCACTTTCTACTGACCATTGTTCACAACCACTCCCAAATTATTTCTGCTACTATTCCTTCCACAGCGTCACACGACAAACACACACACACACACTAACAGATAAACAGCCAAACCACACACACACACACACACTAACAGATAAACAGCCAAACCACACACACATACACACACACACACACACACACATACATACACACATACATACGTACACACACGTTCTGTTATTACACACAAACACGGACCCGCGCGCACGCACACATACTTACCTTCCTCTTGCACTCTCCTGTCTTAGAAAGAACTGTTCTTCCATCCCTTCCCCTTCCGGTCCTTCCACAATGTAACCTCGTGGACATCGGTGGCGATTTTTTCTTCCTCCGTTTTTCCCTTCTTTGGACTTTCCTTGTTTCCGACGAAGAGCTCCGCTCGAAACGTCATACTCTCTCTCTTTCCTTTCCCGAGCATCTAGTAACATAATCTGTATCACGTCCTCACGTTGTTTTTTGTTGTTGTTTTCTTGTCTTTTTCCTTTTTTGAACCTATATATATATATATATTTATATATATATATATATATAGAAAGAGAGAGAGAGTGAGTGAGAGTGAGAGAGAGTGAGAGAGAGAGAGAGAGAAAGTAAGAGAGTGAGAGAGAGAGAGGGGGTGCGATGCGATGGGTAAATTGTCGCCACTTTATAGTTTTAATTTCGCGCACGAGTCTGCACCATGCCACATATGTGTGTTTATGTATGTATGTATCTATGCATGTACACATACATACATACATATCTATCTATCTATCTATCTATCTATCTATCTAAATATATATATATATATATATATATATATATACTATAAAAGGCAAATCTACTCTCTGTGTGTGTATGTTTAAAATTAATACATTTACACAATTCAAAATTTCTTCGATTAAACAATCGCAATTAATATTCTAAATACAATAAGTTAGGTCACTGCGTCATTTTTTCACTCCAAAAATTTCCTAAAAATGAATAAAATCCGTAAAACTACGGAGGTAAACATTTTCTCCCTAATAAAATCTAATTTCCTCTTTCTAATACAAATCCTTTCAACTCCTACTTTCTCTTATGAAGCTTTACGGAAAATCCAACAACAAATACAAAAAGAAAGGAAGGAGAAAAAGAAAACTATCAAAACCGAAACAATCACATTTCGATACTGTAATGACAGATACTAAAAGTACATACAGAATTACTTTGCCCCTCTAAAATTAACTATTTCTATTCCTCTTACACATCGTTTCAATTGCTACTTTCTCTCATGAACGATCCAAGAAAAAAGACAAAGAAATGAAGGGGAGTGAGAGTCATATAAACAGACACACTGCCAATCATACGTAAATACACACATATATATGTACCTGTGGTTACCAATGACCTCATTCTAATTGGCGGGAATTATAAGTTTACTTTCCATTTCTAACACGGTCATTTACCAGCGAGACATCCTTCTCAAATACGATCAACAAACATTTATTCCCTACAAACTGTGAGTTTTTTTTTGAAAATCTTTTCGTAAATCTTGAGATTAACACCCGCATCATTACCTACCTAACCCTAACAAACCCTAACCCTAACACTGTAGTGAAAATCGTGCGGGTGTTAATCTGAAAATTTAACAATCTTTTTTAAAACATTTACTTACTAACATCTTTTTTATTTAGTGTGTGTGTGTTGCCCATATATATATACACTTAAGACTTTGTTGTCGGTTGGGAGTTTGATCGGCAGAGATCATTATTATTATTATTTATTTATTATTATTATTTAAAATTTTTCCAACAACGGCGGCTTCGGGCAGGTGGA
>NC_142930.1:47833451-47880951 GCF_046866305.1 Octopus bimaculoides | reverse complement strand
TGGGATAATATCTTACAGCTGTTTCAACCAAGAGGAAAAATACCTCATTCTACCTCTATCCCTCCAGTGGACTGAAGTAATTAGTAGATAAAATTGAGGTACTTGGATGTCTCTCTAGGCTTCGTCAGAGATTTTAGAAAGTACATAAGGTTAAGTTCTAAATATAAATACACACATATATACATACTTTTACATATACATACATATACATAAATATACATAAAAACATATACCTACACTTAAATGTACATACATAAATGCATGTATATGCATACAAATGAATCAATTAAATTATCATTATTATTAGATGCATTATATTATTCATATTAGATAAAATATAAACAGAGGTATGAGAAAGTTATAAGAGGAGTAGTATTGTAATTTATAAAATCAATATATCTTAAAATTATTTTAGTTATGCAAGAATGAAACTGTGTATGCATGACGAGCACACATATATATACACACATACACATACATACATACATATTATATTATATATATATATATATATATATATATATATATATATATATATATCCGTACAAACATGCTCATAGGTACATACATATTAGATGTGTTTAGAAGGGAGGATTAATGCAGTAGTTCGTATCAGTATAATTATATCATATAATTATAACAATAATACACAAACTTATATATATTTACATATAAACATGTGATATGTTTCTTTCTCCGTTATGTTTTTCTTTATGGAGTAGTTGAAATCCTGCGGGAAGTGGAGAGGGGTTATTTTTGTTCAGTCACGTATTCTAAATTGGTCATCTATTGTTTTGAAAGGCCTTGACTTTGTTATGGTTGGTTAATTGATAACCGATAAAATTAAACAAATTAGGCAAATATATATATATATATATATATATATATACTTTACCCTCACCCATTTATTACACTTGGTAATGTAATTGCCATGCAATGAAAAAAACACTTGTGTATTTATAATTGGGTATTCTGCCAGCAGTATACTGGATAGATGTTATCCCTTAGTTGGTTGGATTCACAACCTCTAACTTCCTTGGATTTATATATATATATATATATATATATATATATATATATATATATATATATATACATACAAACACATATCCATATATATATACACACACACATACATACAAATATATACTTTTATGTTTGTGCCTACGTGTTTATGTGTGTGCGTCTGTGTCTGTGTGTTTATATATATTTCTCTTATTCTACCTTTGTCGCTGTACCTCTTCTCTTTATCTGATACTCTTGACAAACATTTTTTATCCATACGCATGCACACACTCTCACCCCACCCTATACACTAGCACATACACAACATTTCCTTGATAAGATCGACACATCAGTCAACTGAACAGCTTTCATATGAGATGTATTTGGCAAATATGCATGGTTAAGTTGGACAATAGAGTAAAGAATAGCACTATCTTGGAAACGTGTTGAATGCCCAATATAGAAGCATTCCTGATCTAGTATCAGGTGCGATCTTTCGCATAATAATGGTCTTATGCCAAAACAAATCATTTATTCGTGCGCAGTGAGAGCTAGCAGTGACATTCATGAGGCAGTGTGCCGAATGACATCGCTGTTTACTTGCTTACAGCAATGGGGCAATGTATCATACGCAATATTTCGAGCTGCACAGGCACTTCAAAAATCGGAATAATGCTCCTGGAAGACAATGAGCGACCTGGAAGACCTGCCACGAGCGTCAACCCCGGTAATGTGGTATTGTTCATCGAGAATTCGTCCCCCTCCAGGTCCAGACAGTCAATCGAGAGTTCTACTGCGACGTTTTGAAGCGTCTGGGAGAGAACATTCGACGAAAGCGACTGGATATGTGGCGCGCGAGGAATTGGATTCTTTATGACGACGATACACTCAGTCACCGAGTTCCCCTCACTCGTAAGTTTCTCTCACCAAAAACAACATGCTATCACTTTCGCACCCGCCCTATTCGCCAGAGTTAGCACCTGCGGACTTCCATCACTTTTCCAAGATAGAAATGCAACTCAACGGTCGCTGTTTTAACACCATTGTTGAGTTCCAGAGCAAATCGCTGAAGGTCCTCGTCTTGCTTACAGAAAACGAATTCTAGGTCGAATCCCCAAAGTGGCACGTATACTGAGACCGGTGTATTGCTGCGCAAGGTGACTATTTCGAAGGAGATGATGTTAAAACTCAGGTAAATAAGTTTTTTTTTTATTAAACATAACTAATCTGGGAACCTTCCGAAACCTCTTTGTAATATAAACAAAATATTTGTGTAACTTTTTCAACAAGAAATTGCAGAACCGTCTTTTTCAGCCAGAAGAATAAAGCTTCTCTCTCCACCATCATCATTGCCACCACATCACTCTACTGCTTCTACACTACTACCAACCCATTACAGTCACTACCCCCCTCTTCCATTACACCAATGTCAATACGTCGTTAGCACACGATGTCACTCCCCACGCCACGAACCCCCCACGTTCACTTAAATATCACTGTACTTTGCCCTCCACACACACTATGCCATCACTAGATGATACCATGCACCGTACTGCCATACCATCGTATGCCACCATTATTTACCAAACGCCCACTTCAATCGATTACATCGTACGACACCGCCACCACCACCACCATCACCGTCATCGTCGTCGTCGCCATCACCACCAGCAGCAGCAGCACCACCACCACCATCACCATCGTCGTCAACGTCATCATCATCATCATTATCATTGTCATCATCACCATCACCACCACCACCACCATCGTCATCATCATCGTCGTCATCATTATCATCATCATCATTATCATCATCACCGTCATCATCATCACCACCACCACCACCATCGTCATCATCATCATCACCACCACCATCGTCATCATCATCATCATCACCGTCATCATCACCACCACCACCACCACTACCACCACCACCACCATCATCATCATCATCGTCATCATCAACAACTACAACCAACTGTGTGAATGCTGTTCTACAGTAGTAGTTCACTGTAATGTAGTATTAGCAATGTTGGAAGTAATGTACGGCGGAGATTTGTAAGAATGAGTGTTATTAGAAGCTAATTAGTACCCAAATAAGATGCGAGTAATAAACACTATAAGAGATGTGTTATGATACCGCATCATTTCATCTAGATAATAGAATCTCAGGGAGGACACTCTCTCATTTATACAGCCTTCGTACAAACTGCTTGCTTTCTATAGCAGAAGCGTGTTCTGGCTGCCTTCCGTTACCATGGTGATCGGTAAATTCTCTGCTATCGTCCAACATGTTTTTATGTTGGTAATTTCTCTGAGATCGGTATATCTCTTTTTTTTTTGCTTTGTTTTGGTTTCTTTTTGTTTTTTTTTGTTGTTGTTATTTTATTTCGGGAAGGTGGACGTCATCGATGATGATGATGAGGTGATGATGATGGTGATGATGATGATGATGATGATGACGATGGTGATGGTGATGATGATGAGGAGGAGGAGGAGGAAGAGGAGGATGATGAGGATGAGGATGAGGATGATGATGATGATGACGATGATGATGATGATGGTGATGATGATGAGGAGGAGGATGATGATGATGATGATGAAAAGGAGGAGGATGATGATGATGATGATGAGGATGATGATAATGATGATGATAATGATGATGAGGATGATGAGGATGATGATGATGATGATGGCAATGTTGTTTTGTGTTACTGATCGTGGTGCTGTTCATGATGCTGACTGATAGTGCTGATTTTCTTTTGTTGTTGTTGTAGTGTTGCTGCTGCTGCTGCTACTGCCGCTACTGCTGCTGGTTTCAATAGTCTTGTGGTTTCGACGATGGCTTTGTTGTTGTGGTTGTTTAGCTTCAGGTCAACCCTAATCGAGCAGATCTATGTTCGAAGTCTTTCCAAACGTGACCTTCCCATATTTTTTAGAGTTGCCTAGGAATACACAATCTAAGGTGTCCTTCCCCTTTTTAAAGAGACGTAGGAAATGTAGAAACTCCCCTATTGATTTGGGTATTATTGTTTAACTACAGGTTAGCCTTATTCGAGCAGATCTATACTCAAAGCCTTCCACCCGTACCAATCCTGACGTTCTCTATATATGTATGACTACAGTCCCTAATATACACTTTCTTTTGTAAGATAGATGTTGGCACTCCGTCGATTACGACGTCGAGGGTTCCAGTTGATCCAATCAACGGAACAGCCTGCTCGTGAAATTAACGTGCAAGTGGCTGAGCACTCCACAGATACATGCACCCTTAACGTAGTTCTCGGGGATATTCAGCGTGACAGTGTGACAAGGCTGACCCTTTGAATTACAGGCACAACAGAAACAGGAAGTAAGAGTGAGAGAAAGTTGTGGTGGAAGAGTACAGCAAGGTTCGCCACCATCCCCTGCCGGAGCCTCGTGGAGCTTTAGGTGTTTTCGCTCAATAAACACTCACAACGCCCGGTCTGGAAATCGAAACCGCGATCCTATAATTGCGAGTCCGCTGCCCTAACCACCGGGCCATTGCGCCTCCTGTAAGATAGTAGAATGCGATTTAACGGAAATTTGGTTACAGTTTCAACAAGGCAAGCTGCCTTTTTTATTGTTGTTGGGAGTGATGGTCTTCGCTGGAACGGCGTTTGCAGTAGGTAATAGTGTAGATAGCGTTGTGGTTGATGTTGATGATGTTAGTTTTCTGTAGCTGAACCTCGATTTAGCAAATCTGTAATCAAAAGCATTCTGGCGTTGACACAACGTCTTTTACTGAGGTGACATATCTGTTATTTTTTAAAGAAGGTAGAGTGAAATTTTGACTGCAATTTCTAGCAGGTCAAGGAAATATGTAGAACAGTCTTGGGCAAACTGCGGCTCGCAATCCACCTTCGGCCCACAGAGATTTCTAAATGGCAACGTCTAATTTCACTAGAAAAATAACATCTATTAAAATGCTTTCAGTGGTGCAGCTCGCCTGATGATGAGCCATGTCTCATGTGACCCACTTCTGGAAAAAGGTTGCCCATGCCTGATATAGAAGGGGCATGTGGCATAGTGGTTAGGGTGTTGGACATATGATTGTAAGATTGTGGTTTCCATTTCTGGACTGGGCGACGCGTTGTGTTCTTGAGCAAAACATTTCATTTCACGTTGCTCCAGTCCACTCAGCTGGCAAAAATGAGTAATCCTGCGACGGACTGGCGTCCCGTCAAGGTGGGGAATATATGCACCATGAAACTGGAAAACTGGCTCTTATGAGTCGGTATAATGCGAGAAGGTAACTAACTTTATATGCTTTACTTATGTGTGTGTGTGGAGGCGCAATGGCCCAGTGGTTAGGGCAGCGGACTCGCGGTCATAGGATCGCGGTTTCGATTCCCAGACCGGGCGTTGTGAGTGTTTATTAAGCGAAAACACCTAAAGCTCCACGAGGCTCCGGCAGGGTATGGTGACGAACCCTGCTGTACTCTTTCACCACAACTTTCTCTCACTCTTACTTCCTGTTTCTGTTGTGCCTGTAATTCAAAGGGTCATCCTTGTCACACCGTGTCACGCTGAATATCCCCGAGAACTACGTTAAGGGTACACGTGTCTGTGGAGTGCTCAGCTACTTGCACGTTAATTTCACGAGCAGGCTGTTCCGTTGATCGGATCGACTGGAACCCTCGACGTCGTAAGCGACGGAGTGCCAACAACAACATGCTTTATATAGAAGCTTCTTTGTTAGATTTGTTTAGCACCCGGTCAGCCCTGCATAAGCAGACATACAAATGAAAAGTATTCCAGTAAGGACTTTCCCGTCTTTTTGTAATCCAGGAGGTATATTATCCACTGAGTTATTTTACAGGGTTATTTTGTAAAAAGGGTATCATGATTGCTATTCCCACTGGAGGTTTGCTTTTTTGGTGGGGTAATATATTTGGCTTGGAGGAAGATGTTTCCACTATTTGCTTGGCTCTCTGAGACCAGTAAGACTGATGTGATCAATGTTCGCCTGGCGGCTGCAGGAGTAAGCGTAGATAGGGAATGAGAAGTTAGGGTTTTTGGAAGGAATGAATGAGCGTAGTGGTGGTGAGGGCACTGGAAAGGCAATATGGATAACAATGAGAGAAAAGCCGAGTTAATTTGGAGTGGTAGTAGCAGTGGTGGTTGTCTAGGTTGGTTATGTGCTATTGGTGGGAGTGGGGAAGGCGCATAGCTATGTATGTGGTGGTAATGGTTGTGATAATTGTGGTAGCGGCGGGCATGTAGTTTAGTCTATGGTGGCAGTGATGATGGTGGTAGCTGTTTAGTTGTGTATGTAGCTTTGGTGATGATGGTTATCTAGTTATATATGTGGTGGTAGTTGCTTTCGTAGTAGGGGTGGCTGTAGTATTGACGTTGGTGGTGGAAACTATGTAGCTGTATTCATAGTATTTGCGATGATGGTAGTATCTGCGCAGTTGTGGTGGTGGTGGTAGTAATACTAGTGGCGGTGATGGTGATATAACTGTAATTACATGACAAATGAGATTATGCGATACGAGATAAACAACTTTCTACAGAAATCGTATGAAAATAAAACCGATGAAAATATCTCAAAATATATTTAAGGCTTCCTAAGTGGTGAACGAATTTACAATTGCTGTAAAATTCATAATATTTCCCATTGGCAAATCATTTTAAATAGAGGGAATATGACAAATCATCGAACCTCTTCACCAATTCGGTTTGTCGAGTTCTATTAATATTTTTAAAGAATCTCACTGAGACATGGCATTAGTAGAAAACGGTGTAGTTAATTGAATATACTGGAAATACCTTTATTGAAAGTAGAAGAATAAAAAGGAAAGTTGGGTCTGGTAGGATTTGAATAAGAGAGGTGAGATTAAATACTATAAGGCATTTAGTTCGATGCTCTGCTATTTGATCCACGAAATGTTCCTATCCTTCTTTAATATAAACCTTTCTACTAAAAGCACAAGGCCTGAAATTTTGGAGGAGGAGACTGGCCGATTACATCGACCTCCAATATTTAACTGGTACTTAATTTGTCGACCCCGAAAGGATGAAAGGCAAAGTCGACCTCGATGGAATTTGAACTTAGAACGTAAAGTCGGACGAAATGCTGCTAAGCACTTTGTCCGGTGTGCTAACGATTCTGCCAGCTCGTTGCCTTGCCCTTCCTTAATATAATAAAATCAATTTGCTAATATAAAACAATGTAGTCTTTTAATTGTGGTTATTTGTGATGCTGGTGGTTAAACTCTTGAAAAGTACTGGGCAAAATACTTTCCAGTATTTAGTTATGTCCCCTTTTTTTATATTCTAAGTTAAAATTCTATTGGGTTGGACATTATCTTCCATTACTACGAAATTGATAAAATACGTATCAGTCATATTCTGGGGTCGATTAAATAAATTATACCAGTTATGTCAATGTCAGAAAACAATAATGAAGTGCAAAGGGCATTATACATTCAATAGGCTTCTTGTGATAAAGTTGCAGCAAAACTAAAATAGGTAACTCGTAGCATAGTCATGAACATTTCACTTTCCATTCCTTCACATTTAAAATAGAGAAGTGCGCCAAGTGAAAATTAATATTTGGAGAGTTATGTTTTGTGGTATTCCAGTGACCCGTATTGCAATGTAAGATAAACGTGAGCGTAGTTGGGTTTGCGACACGATTTTAATTTCTGTGTGCAGTTATTTCAGCATTGAGAAAATTATCATTTTTTTCCCGACTGCTATCTCGAGATTTTAGGTAAGAAATCAATAGGTGATTGATTAGTGTAAGACCAGTTAGTGAAGACTAACGAGTCGTTTGATTTATCAGAAGTAGCCGTCAAATACCATTCTAGGCTGCCGTCTTAAAGTAGGAAGGACACACTGGATAATGTAATCTAGGATGTACAAAAATACGGAATAGTCACACTGCTCATAGAGGGCTGAATTTGAACTGGATAACAGTTATAGCAAGAGTGTTTTTTCAGAGACTAGCATGACTATTGTATGGATTATATATTTCAGATATTTTAGTGTAAAGAGACTGATATACAAACAGCCTTCGACATACAGTAAAAATCAGATGGAAATCTAGTGATAACAGAATATTTAACTTCAGGAACAAAAGTGAATAGAGACAAGCCCAATTTCTAAAACATGTATAATGTAGTGTAAAATATAGATATGAATGTATTTATCAAAGCTGGGCTTAATATGAATAGCACCCAAAGCTTAACTCCTATCGCAGACGTTCAGAGTTGGAATTATACAACATTGAAATTCTGCCACGAGACCAATATCTTCAGATGTATTAAGAGTTGACCTAAGTAATAATTATAATAGCTTTGTATCAAATAACTAACCTCATGCGAGCTTTTACTTTAAGCGAGTCTAGACAAAGTATAAATACAGCCCTCCTCAGAAAATTGAAATTGTCTTCTCGTCACTTCACACAAATATATTTCATAAATACAACTCTCTCTCCACTTATATCAATAAATTAGCGAACAAGAAACTTGCAGCACATATAAAAAGAAGAAAATATTGCATGGTGGACATTGGTCAAAATGTCCGATATAATATAGGAATGCTTAGAAGTGTAACATGATAAATATTGACAGACCACATAGCACTGACATTGTTGAAGATATCTTAAAGCATTTCACTGATAAACATTCTTCGTTAAAACTGACATCATCATTATAAATATGAGAGAACTCATATATAGTATTTATATCTCAAATGTCTTATCTAGCGATAGAGAATGATTTTTTTTTCTTTAATGGCCAAGGTGAATTGGCAAAGTCGTTAGAGCGTCAGACACGAGTCCCTTGCTGTATTTCTTTCGGCTTTCTGCGTTTTGTATTCAAATCACACAGAGGTCGACTTTACCATTTATCCTTCCGAAGTCGATAAATAAAGTACCATTCTTGAGCGATGGATCACAACAGTTGTTAGCACGTTGGGTCGAAATTGCGTTATCTGTTCCAGCTCTTTGCGTTCCAATTTCAACAATTCCACTAAATCCTATCAATATAGTAAACTTACTGTGAAGTACTGTCACTGAGTGCAATATAAACAAAAACTACTAATGATACTGTTAAGTGACTACAACTCTTATCACATAGACTAATGTGGCGTGAGTTCACGAGGGCCTTATGTATTTAGAAAGTGCAGAAAAAATGACCCTAACAGTTTCTTAGGAGTTAAAAAGACTGTATGAAAGTAAAATACTTCAATAGAAAGTAAAATATAACTGTTCTGTATTTCGTTAAAGTATATACAACTATGACTGCCTATCTGTTTTCAATTGGTATTGTTGTATACGACATTTTAGTGAAGTGACAGGAACCGTAGTGATTCAGACTAAAAGTTAAATTCTACGAAATCGATTTTGTTCACATTCACTTTTTCAGGACCGACCCATAAGTTAAGTACCAATGAAACACCACCAGTTGTCTCAGAGTGTCTAGAGCTATCAACTCTGTTGTAAGCATCCGTGCCAGATCTCCTGCCCGAGAACAACTTCTACCTTTCCTCGTCAATAAGAAACACCGAAATGTGTGCTGGTCTTCCTTCTCTGACTAGGCCAGTGAAACAATTGATTTTGTTACTCCCTCATAATAGCCCTAACTGCACATTAGCCTGCAACAAACAAACATAAACAGAAACGAAAACAAACAAAGCGAATTATCCTGCAAGTGACAAATGCCTGTTTGAGTGTCGTCAATAACTTTGGCCATTCCTGTCTTTCCTGTAAGTGCTTATTATGTTTAATTATGACTAATAGTAAGTTTGTTTGTATTTTTTATCATTAAAATCTTTTTTTCGTTTTATTTTGAGTTCAAATCCTGCTAAGTTCACGGCATTAGGTAAGTGTGTTAAGTGACTACTACTCTTATCACAAAGAACACATTGTTATACACATACACGTCATTATTATATATTTGCCATAAGCTAACCCCATATAACTAGACTTCCGCGTGTACTTGAAGATAAACTTCATTTTGATAGAGTTAGAACTAGCATTAGAGAATTCCGAAAATCACAGATTAATGGAAAAAGTAATGTTTTAAAATAGCGTATACAATATTATGGTCATGTGTCAGGATTGAAGGACATTAAGAACGTCTATAGAGGACTGAAATACATTATGGAGATGTTTGTATGTATGTATGTATGTATGGGTATTTAGGGGATTGGTAGGTATTAGGTAGTATATAGGAGATTGAAGTAGATTGTGTTGAAGTAATAGGTAACTGAAAGAGATTATGATGTCACTAATCATTTTATTCAATCGAAAGCAAGGAGGGCTGAATTATACTACAAGGAGATTCAAACTTCAGTCACCGTTAAAAAACGATATGAATGAAGAAAAAGAGCTGTTGCCAATTTTGGTTGGAACCTGAGGTTCTATGTTTTAAGGGAAGACATAGAAAGTTTAGTTGTCGCGATCATATTTTCATGGGAGTTGGAACAACATATATGAAATAAATTTGCATGAAGCGGAAATTGAAACTTGGTCTCCATCTCCACTCACCGGTTACTTAACTGTGAGCACTATATACTGGTTTCAAATTTTGGCTCATGGTCAGCAAACTCGGGAGAGGGGATAAGTCAATTACATCGTCTGACTGACAAGTTGCCAAATCTAGTCCACGTACATGCTATTTTTTTCTCTGTATCTCTTCCACCGCTACTATTTAGGCTTCTTTGCCTCTTCTCCGATTGTTTCTCAAACTGCATAAACCCATTTTTGCTCATCTAATCATAACTAAAATGTCTCCTCCTCCACAACCCTACATGGTTCTATACCTACCTCATCAGAACCTTAGTTTTTTGCAATTCTTTATACACTCACGTTTTCTTACAGATGTAAACTTACATTCCAAACTGAACATCAATCACATGAATTTCGTCACTCTGGAGAGACTTATGAAACTTGAGGATACCGTCACTGTTTGGGTAACGAGTGAAACACTTGTATAACTTAATATTTTATCTTCCCAGAGTTGATAAATATGTCAGTAGTATGCTGTTATCGATGCGGTCGACTATATCCTTTCTCTGTGTGCGGTCTTGTATCACAATTACAAATCAGTATTAATCCCATCGTAAAATTGCAACTGATAGAATTATAAATGACTCACAAATGGTTAGTATCCAATCGATAAAATTTTAATGAGCCCATGGCTAAGAAATTTAATTCGCTGTAATTTTGTACTCCTGGCTGTAAATAAGTACCGTGTACAATGAGTTCACAACCTATACAGATAGTTTGATCAAGATATTTAATTTTACGTAACTCACTTCGTCCACTTGTGATTAATACGTGATAGATCTGAAAACATTGCCTGTGATAGACCGAGATCGTATCTAGGTGGATACCCATCTCTTTGTCTTTAGTCATGCAGCTAAATGCTATATAATCCACCATGTTTGGACGGGTCATTTATCATTAGAGTGATGGAAGAGCAGTAGAAACGGTAGTGTCGTATTAATTGTTTTACAATATTCATCTTATTTTTCTATATGCTGGAGGCAAATTTTGTCGAGATCACCTTTGTCTTTATTCTTTCCATGATCAATAATATAAGTATCATAAATATAGTGAGGGCAGCTGAAAATCTTATACTCCTTTTTACGAGGATTTAACCTGTTGTGAATGAAGCCAGTATTTTAGATAGCTGATGTGTTTGTTGGTAAAAGGAAGATTCTTTCTAAAATATCGTTTTTGTTTTTCGGCAGAACTGAAATATTTCATTCAGTCGTCGAGAAATGTTTTCCTATTTTATGATACGTGAGCCTTACAGCGTAGACATTTATAAATGTTTTCATAAAATTTGTAAAGTAACGAAATGTAAGTAAATTTCTTTTTTAATCGAAAGTTTCTTTATATATAAAAAAAAAGCATTGTATTCATTGTTATCAAGTCAATATCAGTTAATAAATATCAATTGTACATAAGTAGGGCAAAGTTGTTCCACTCTCTAAACACATATCAATCAACAAATGGTGGCATAGATTTTGTTGTACATCACATCCGATATTGCTATTGTACATTAACGATAGATGACAGGATCATAATATTTAGATCAATGTTCTGTTAACAACCGTTTGGCAGAATCTCCATAAAAACTTACCATTCAGTTATTTTTCGTTGCTTTTTCTCATCACGACTTCCTCTCTTTTGGCTTGGAAAACAAAAGTACTTCAATGAGGTTCTCACTAATAAAGAATTATTATTTTCGATTATTATTGTTTTCTCATATTTATTATTTATGAGTGACATCTGCCGTGCAGATCATTTGCTGTTGAGCTGAATTTGTAACCTGGTTTTACTTGTTGAATTATATTGTATTTTATTTTACTTATAATGTTTTGTTCATTTGAAAAACATACAAGTCACGACTTTCTAAACTTTCCCAGTTGAGAAGTTATTACGAACAATTAATTGTTGGTGAATGACACTAGTCGTGAAAACTTTTTGCAAAGTCGAGGTATATCACGGCCACATTTGAGTGATATTGCAAGAGCTGTGTCAGGCAGCTTCTACCTGGTCGAAATCTATGCTGGGTGTCAGTCAGCAAGTCATTCTCTTCAAGGAATGTAATTAATTTCCTTCGGACTATTTGTTCCATGGCTTTGCTGATGTGTGAAATCAGAGAGGTAAGATCAGGTGTATCGTCATAATAAAGAATCCAATTCTTCGTGCGCCACATATCCAGTCGCTTATATATATACACAGGCGTAGGATTGACTGTGTGGTAAGTAGCTTGCTTACGAACCACATGGTTCCGGGTTCAGTTAGACTGCTTGGCGCCATTGGCAAGTGACTTCTACTATAGCCTCGGGCCGACTAAAGCCTTGTGAGTGGGTTTGGTAGACGGAAACATCGTATGTATATATATATATATATATATATATATATATATATATATATATAAATTACATTATATCTTCTGCAATGGGTTTGTAACGGGAAGGTGTTTCCAGGACGGCAATTACAATTAGGTGAATTTTGGGGAATGTGTTCAGGAATAGAGGAGGTGATATCGTCAGAGGAGAGGTTAGAGAAGGGAGTAGAAGATTCTAGATTATTAGTATTATTAACGTTATAATTACCATCATTGTAATTATTACTATTGTTGTTATTAATTGTACTATTAGTAAGGGTGGTAGAGATTGTGGTGGTGTTCCGGGCAGCGTCAGTAGGATGGGTTGGGTTGTGGTTTATAAAAACATTTATAAATGTCTACGCTGTAAGGCTCACGTATCATTTCATTGACAACAGGTTAAATCCTCGTAAAAAGGAGTATAAGATTTTCAGCTGTCCTCACTATATTTATGATACTTATATTATTGATCATGGAAAGAATAATGTGGTCTAATGTAAGGGTGTCTGCGCTGGAGCTGTGTGTGTATTGAGTGTTCGTATGACTAAAGTTGTAATTATGTGAGTTTTTTTATAGTAAAGAGAAAGCTTTTGCTACAATAGATTCAAAGTTGGGTGGGGTAGAATAAGATAGTTTCAAGGTGGATAGATTGAAGATAGAATTATATTTATGTTGCCGCGGAAAGTTAGAGTCTAGTATTTTAAAGAAGGATTTAGCTAAGTTCTTAACGTTAAGTGAGAATGGGGGTGTGTACCACAGAATAGAGTACTAATAATAGAATACTAATAATCTAGAATCTTCTAACCCCTTCTCTAACCTCTCCTCTGACGATATTATCTCCTCTATTCTTGAACACATTCCCCAAAATTCACCTAATTGCAACTGCCGTCGTGGAACCATCTGCCCATAACAAACCCATTGCAGAAGATATAATGTAATTTACAAATGCACTGTCCTTAGTCTATTATACAACTCTACAACCATATACCAAAAATTTTAAGCAACGATATGCCGCTCACCTCCATTCTTTTAGATACGATAAACATAGTAAATCTACAACACTCGCCAACCACATACATCATCTCAAAAATACAAATATACCCTATACTCTATCATGGTCCATACTGGATTCAGGGCTTCCCTACCGAGATCAACGCTCAATCTGCAAGCTTTGCCTGAAGGAGGCACTTCACATATTAAAGCACAACTCTCCAGCACTGCTAAATAAACATAACGAGGCACTAAGCACATGCAACTACCGCTTTTACCACACATTCAAATTCTACCACTAATCCAAATGCCTAAACGTCCATACAGTATACTTCCACAATACCCCTTAGGTAATCCCAATAACCTTATAAATCTATATTTTAACTCCTAATCTCACTCATACTCGAATATCACAACCATCTAATTATATTCGTGTGTATATGAGTGCATGCATATGTGCGTGTATATGTATGTGTGTATGTATGCATGTATGTATGTATGTACCTATATATATAGGTGCAGGCGTGACTGTGTGGCTAGAAGTTGCTTCCTAACAACATGCTTCCAGGCTCAGTCCCACTGCGTGGCACTTTGGGCAAGTGTCTTCTACTGCAGCCTCGGGTCGACCAAAGCCATGTGAATGGATTTGGTGGACGGAAACTGAAAGAGGCCCATCGTGTGTGTGTGTATGTGTATATGTATGTGTGTGTGTGTGTATATATATGTCTGTGTTTGTCTCCCCACCATTACTTGACAACCAATGTTGGTGTGTTTAAGTCTCCGTAACTAGCGGTTCAGCAAAAGAGAACGATAGAGTATGTACTTAGCTTACAAAGAACAAGCCCTGGGGTCGATTCGTTCGACTAAATGTGATGCTCCAGCATAGCCGCGGTCAAATTACTGAAACAAATAAAAAAATAAAGGAATATATATATATACATATATCATAATACATGTATGTGTGTGTTTATATATGTCTGTCGTTAATATAGTGCTTCTGTGGCTACTGAGCTCTATTGACTCTTATTTCTGGCAACGCTAGAAATAATATAGTAACAGTCCCTTAGCACCTGAATATGATCGATTAGTTAGACACAAATATGCAGAGGTGTATTATAGTAGACGTAATATATACCTATATTTGATTAGTATTGTGTTTATCGACAGTCTGAAGGACAAAATCAAAGTTGACATTGGCGGAATTTGAAGCTCAGACGTAAGGGGAAGGTCCGTTGTTAAATACCACAAAGTATGTATTTTTTGCGCTCTTTTAATTTTACTACTGCCCTTCGTAGGTAATTAATAATGATTTCAAATTTTGGCACAAGACCAGCAATTTCAGAGAAGGGATCAAAGTCGATAACATCAACCCCAGTGCTCAACTGATACTTATTTTATCAATTCCCGGAGATGAAAGGCTAAGTCGACCCTGGCGAACTTTGAACTCAGAACGTTAGGTCGGAAGAGATGCCACTAGGCATTTTTGGCCGGCGTGATATAACGGTTCTGCCACCTCACTGCTTTTCTACTATAGGCATAAGACCTGAGATTTGCGAGCAGACTAGTCGATTACATCGACCCTAGTACTCAACTTATACTTATTTTATCAATCCCGAAAAGATGAAAGACAATGTCGCTCTCGGCGGAATTTGAACTCAGAACGAGAAGACGAACGAAATACTGCTATGCGTTGTCCTTGGAGTGCCAACTCGCCGCCTAACAGGTAAAAATAAAATCTTTTAAATTTATTACATATTGTTTTGACCACGTGTAATATCAATATTCATGTATGAATAAAGGCGACCAGCTGGCAGAATCGTAACCACATCGGGCAAAATCCTTAGCAGCATTTCGTCCATCTTCACGTTTAAGTTCAAATTCCGCCAAAGTCGACTTGGCTTTTCATGCGATCGAGATCGACAGAATAAGTAGCCGTTGAACTCTGGGTCGATGTAATCGACCTACCCCTTCCCCAAATTGCTGGCCTTGTGCCTAAATCTGAAACGAATATTTATTTATGAATATAAATAAATAGTAGGCGGCAAACTAGCAAAATCGTTAGCACGCCAGCTCGCCGCCCTTTTTCTTTCTTTCATTCTTCATGTTTTGAGTTCAAATTCTGCCGAGGTCGACTTACACTGGGGTGGATATAATCAACAAGCCCCTTCCCTAAAATTGCTTGCCCTGTGACAAAATTTGAAACCAAATGACTTGTATGTCCACTGATGCAGTATTTTACTTGTTTTCTGATCGTCTTATATCGAATAAATATCTTGTTAACTTTTGCGAAAATTTGAAATTATAAAAGTATATATATATATATATATATATAATATTTACAGTGAGCAAATCATTTCGTGCTAATACCATGAAGTAAGGCGACGAGCTGGCAGAATCGTTAGCACGCCGGGTGAAATGCTTAGCGGTATTTCGTCTGCCGTTACGTTCTGAGTTCAAATTCCGCCGAGGTCGACTTTGTCTTTCATCCTTTCGGGGTCGATAAATTAAGTACCAGTTACGCACTGGAGTCGATGTAATCGACTTAATCCCTTTGTCTGTCCTTGCTTGTTCCCTCTATGTTTAGCCCCTTGCGGGCAATAAAGAAATAAGAATCAGTAGAACGCCGGTCGAAATGCTTAGTGGCATTTCGTTCTGCCGCGGTCGACTTTGCCCTTCATCCTTTCAAAGTCAATAAAATAAATACCAGTTGAGCTCTGGAATCGATTTAATCGACTTACCTCCATCCTCAAATTTGCTGGCCTTGTGCCAAAATTTGAAACGAATCTCATGACGAAGCAAGCAGAATTCGAACACTTACCGAGAAGTAGCTGCTTCCACAGAAAACATTGGTTCGTTGTGTTAAAATCACGGTAGCTCTAGCGAATTTGAAGTCGTAGCAATCATCTCAGCTGCTCTCAAAATGAACCAGTTATACTGTATTAAATCCACGCTGGTTACAATGAAATTTGAATTTAAATCAGGCAGTAAACTAGCTGTTGTTACATTGAAATTAGTCAAATCATGTTAATGAAACTCAAACACGTGAATTTTCTGCAGCCTGCATTATCTCATCTACTCTAAAACATCCATGATATCGGCAGAATGAATAAAAGGAAATCAATTTAAAGTTGAGGTTTAAAGGTTTCCTATTCGGTGATTTGGGGTAGCTCTGCTGAAGGACAATATTGCCTGGCAGACAGTTTTAGTTGTGAGATAGTTATTAGCCAAATGTATGTTTCACTCAAGTACATTTCATTATTGTCTACTGGTGTAATATTCTTTCCAAGTAGTTTATTTCCGAATACGATTCCAGCTAAAGTAGCAGCAATTTCACTCCAAAGTCTTCCTATTTTCTATCACATACTCCCTCACCACCTCTCTCTCCCTCCCTCTTCCCCCTATCTGCCTGCCTCCCTCTTCCCCCCTATCTGCCTCCCTCCCTCTTTCTCCCTCCCTCCCTCCCTCTTTCTCCCTCCCTCCCTCCCTCCCTCTTTCTCCCTCCCTCCCTCCCTCCCTCTTTCTCCCTCCCTCCCTCCCTCTTTCTCCCTCCCTCTTTCTCCCTCCCTCTTCTCTCTTTCTCCCTCCCTCTTCTCTCTTTCTCCCTCCTCTCTCTTTCTCCCTCCTCTCTCTCTAACAAAATACATCTACACGATACCTCTCACAAATATCTTATAATTCATACTCTCACACACAATTCTCATATGTATCCCCCCATCATATTACCCCGCTCTTAACTCCATTCTTTCTATCTCTACTATCATTCAATCTCTCCATTTTTCTCTTTTTCTATCACACACACACACACACACACACAGAGTAACCTCCCCCCTAGCGTATCTTTATCTCTCTCTCTCTCTCTCTCTTTCTCACACCTATCACTCTCTCTTCCTCTTGTTTTTCCTTCCTCCTCCTTCTATTTCTATATTACCCTCTATCTCAATACTCATTTTCTTTTGCTCATCTAATCCCTGAATTTCTCACTAAACCTCATATTTCTCATTACAACATCTTATTTCATAGCTTATCTTGTTAGATTATCGTTATTATTTTATTTGCCGTCGATGAGGGTGATGTTGGAGGCCAGAGAACAAAAAAACACAAAGAAAAAAACAAGCAAAAAGCCAAAAACAAAACAACAACAAAAAAAACTATGACAGCATAAACGAAAATTTCAGAAACAACAATTACATCACCACTAGTCTATAACTAATACTACTACTAATAATTATAACAAACAAACAAAAAACCCCACTGCACCGTTATCTATACTTCATTGTATATACGACTATATTCTCTAGCTTAGTAAATAGTCGACACGTATTTTTGGCTTTATTAATGTTATAGCCACACCTCACAGAGAGCAAGGAGGAGAGAGAGAGCGGGAGAGAGAGAGAGGGGGGGGGGTTACACGAGTACACACACACAGATATACAATATCCCATGAAGAAATACAATATCCCATTTTTTATCACAGACAAGAGTGAGTCGAGATATTGCATCGAAATGTACATAGGTCATTAAACAAGTTTTTACGATGGATTGCGTTATAGCTCTTATTTATTTAAATTGATATATATATATATATATATATATATATATATATATGCCCGCTTACGTTTTGGTATCACGCTATATTTCATGTTGAGAACAATTTAGGTCTTATTAGACACAAGATGTGATCTATTTCTAGCACATTGAATGTCCACGTTAGTGGTCAACGTCATATATAAAAATGTACTTTAATCCCCTGAGATTGCAGATACTGTTTCTGAATCTCTTTGATTCTTTAAATGTGCTAGCTTCCTGGTAATTAATATTAATTAATATATGATTTTTTGCCATATTTTTTAATAATATATTAACCCTTACCGAGTTCTCATACTGGATATATGCGACGCAGTAAATATTCTCTGCAGATCTATTCCTGGAATTATCGCGCCAAAACGAAGACTTTTGAATTTTACCATTAAGCTGTAATTAGCAGAACCATATACACGCGCACCTATGGCGGTGGGCAACTTTGTATGGGGTTCTGATGATTATGGTTCCGTTACAAATCAGGCTGAAGAGAAATAGACGGTCGGTAAGATTGTTAAATTTTGAATTCGGTCCCTGTTTAATAATGTTCCTTTTTCGGTGATTTTAAATGTCTTGCCCGCTTACGTTTTGGTATCACGCTATATTTCATGTTGAGAACAATTTAGGTCTTATTAGACACAAGATGTGATCTATTTCTAGCACATTGAATGTCCTCGTTAGTGGTCAACGTCATATATAAAATATATATATATATATATATATATATATTTATAAAGTTGTAGTATATTGTCAACTTAATGTGACAATTCCAATAAGGGAATACACTACTGCTGTTTAGCCCAAGGAAGCTGGACCGCTTCCTGTCGGCCTTGACACAATTACTGTGTCCTTAAGTTTGTGAAGGGGAGACAAGCTCCCCCACCCAGCCTAGCCAGCACTCAGCGGTCCAGCTTCCTAGGGCTAAACAGCAGTAGTGTATTCCCTTATTTGGATTGTCACATTAAGTTGACAATATACTACAACTTTGTCGCTCCACTACTGCTTAAATCTCTCTGAGAGATTTAGAAATATTATATTTCTAATTTTGCTGATCAGTGAATGAACTTCACTATGATTTACATAAGTTTGTGAAGGAGAGACAGACCTCTCTATCCAGCTAGCAAGCTACTTCCGGCTCGTCGTACTGCTTTGAATTGCTTCTGCCTAGTTTAGTGAGTTGTTTCTGTCCTTTTTGTTGCTGTTTGGTGTGATTTTTGTCAAGTTTCAACTGTTGTTCCTGTGGAATTGCGCCCTGCGGGGCAAAAATTTTCTTTTTTGCTGCTCTCTTTTAGAGAGATAGCAAACTACCATCGTGTAAAACGAAAACTTTTTCAATATGGATAACGAAATGACCTTTCTACTGTGTGATGAGGACTTTCCTCTTTTACAAGAAGAAATTTGTTTCAATAATACACAAGTATTTCAAGTAGACCCAGAAGTAACCAAGGAAGAGAAAAAGGCCAGCAGTTTTTCTTCCGCCGTAGGCGGACAATTTGAAGCAATGGAGGTGATACCCGAACAGTGGTACAAGTACAGAAACCTAATAAGGAAAACAGACGACATAACAAGGTTAATACCGCCAAAGGAAACTATCCAAGAGTTGGCGGTAAGAACCGTTATCTACAAAGTGTACAATTGCAAAGAAAGGCGCATCATGATGATGAAAACGGATGCAATTGAAAAGTGTCTTGCCCCTGTGTGGGAAAAAATAAAATATGTCGGTAGAGGGCCTCGAAATGCTACAGTAGAGGCCCAATTCGAATCCGCAGAAATTGCGAAAGTAGTATCAACACAAACGTTGAAAACCGAAGAGGTAATGCTCTTACCCACATACCTGGGTCGGAGAACTGCGAAAATCACAATAGAAGACATTCCACCCGGGTATGACGTAAACTGGTTGGTAGAAGCTTTAATTTACGACGTGGAGGATCAAGTGGAAGTACTCACAATGAGAAGAAGGAACGCACTCAATTGGAAGGGGCAGGCGCTAGAGCTTATAGTTCTAGCGTCAAACGATACCCTCGAGACCAGACCAGACAGGATATTTATAGGGGAAGGTCTCAGTGCAAGAGTGTCGGTGGAGGGACGGAGGCCCAGATGTTTTAAATGTGGAGAAAAGGGCCACGTGCGCTCCGAATGTGTAAAAATAAAAAAACCGAACCAAAAAAAAGAAGTCCCTCCCCAAAGGGAGAAAGAAATACCGGAGAAAACTGAACTTAAAAAAGATGACAAACAAGGAAAAACGAAAACACCGGAAGTCGTAATAGAAAAAGGAAAAAGTAAGGAAGAAGCGGAGTTTGAAGTTGCCAAAAACAAAAGGAAAAAACCCATTGGCCCAGACTCCCCTCCCCCTACAAGAAAAAAAGAAAAAACGCAAAACATACAAGAAAAAATACCCTCGTTCACTCCCAAATTGAAACCCGCTCCTAAACCCCCGCAAGAAAGAATTGTTTCGTACTCCATCAAAAACGAAGTATTACACGAACTAATAACAAAAAAAAACTATACGATAATGGGACCGATTGAAGGTAAACCGCCGCACATACGGTTGGCGAGAATAAGTGCCGAACACTACGAACAATTCAAACGGAGATATGCTGACGATATTTTTGATGTGAGTCAGCATGTCGTGAAAGAAAAAATTATTTTAAAACCAACGGCTACACCAGTCATAGAAGATACCGGAGGAGGGGACGATGCAAGTCGTGAAACCCCTCCTGCAAAGGTAATGTAAACTTTTTTTCATGGAAGTTAAGATAGGGTGTATAAATGTTCGTGGCCTGGGGTCCAAATGGAAGCAGACATGCCTCCTAGACGACCTCAGGTCGCGAAAGATAGATATATGTGTGGTGACTGAGTCCAAGCTGAACGGCCCGCAGGCGTTCTCACCTCTTCTTAATGATTACGAGAAAGTTATTTCTCCGAGTCAAGGAGGGAGTGGGGGCGTTGTGGTACTGTTCAAAAAAAGCTTGGATGTACAGGTAAGTGCAGTCTTTCTAGACCCAGAAGGTAGGCTGGTCGTTCTGGATGTGACACACGCGAATAAGCAGTCTTTCAGGTTGGTAGCACTATATGCTCCGCAAGAAAATAGACAAACGGTTTTTTTTCGAGATTTGGAAAATTTCCTAGCGACGTCGAAAACTTTAGTTTTAACAGGAGACTTCAACGCTATTCTCAACGCGCAAGTGGATAGTGGTGGCTCAATCAATAGAAGGGAAAGCCCTGGCCTAAAAAGGCTACTAGCAAGCTATAAACTAGTAGACCGATATAGACTGGATGAACCGTTCGTTCCACAGTGGACGTGGTCTAATAACGACGGTTCACAGAGGTCTTACTTAGATAGGGTGATTATAAAAGACAGTGATAGGGATATAGTTAGTTGTCCACAATTTCACTGTACTTCCTACACGGATCACAAATTTGTGACATGTAGGATGCAGTTAGCTAAGTGTCATAGACAGGGACCCGGGTACTGGAAGATGAACAAGTCTATTTTGACTAGTAAAGTCTTCCGTGCTCGGGTGAAGGAATTAGTGCAGAGGGCATTATGCGGAGCCATCGTTAATAACAGATGGTGGTGCGCCCTCAAAAGAGCCATACGTTTAGAGTCTCTTAGATTTAGTAAAGAGCTAAGTTTAGAGAGAGCAAGAGTAGAAGGGAATCTAACTAAGGAATTAGAGGAGGCCATAGTATCAGGCTCTGCATCCAGAGTGTTGGCGGCGAGGTCGGTATTATTCCGTCACCTCCAAGCCAAACACGAAGGTAGTAGAGTCAGGGCTAAGTTACGCGCGGTAGGCAGAGAAGGTATTAATGTTGCCGGATGGGCCCGTCATGTGGAGAGTCGGAGAGGCAGAAATGCTTCTGTGCAGTCTTTAATTGACGAACAGGGGCGCCGGATCGAAGGACAGGAGGAGATGCAGAAGGCCTTTCATCAGCATTTCGCACGGTTGTTTGGGACGAACGAGACGTTGGACCATGGGGAGCCCTTAAGGGATGTCCTGGCTGACGGACCGCGACTCTCAGCAAGTGAGGTGGAGCGTTGTGAAGGGCCGATCACAGCTGCGGAGGTCAAAGAGGTACTGGCAGAGAGCGCGCGGGACAGGTCGCCGGGACTGGATGGTCTGCCCTACGAGTTTTATAGTGCAATGCCGGACTTGTTCGGACACTTGCTGGCTGGCGTGTACACGAACTGGCAACAGAATGGGAGAATTCCCTGCTCTGTGAGTCGGGGAGTGGTAACGCTGGTCAGAAAAGACCCGAGCAAGGGGGACCATATCAGTAATTTCAGGCCCATAACTCTACTGAATGTAGAGTTAAAGATTTTGGCCAAGGTGCTAGCAAAAAGGTTGACGGCTGTCGCGGATAAGCTTGTCGGGAGGGCGCAAACATGTGCCATTCCTGGCAGGTCGATCCAGGACAATCTTCATCTCTTACGCTACACCTTAGACAGGGTGGGGAAAGTTTCCGGTAAAGGTGGGGCATTGGTCCATTTAGACCAAAGTAAGGCCTTCGATAGGGTTGATCATCGGTACCTGGCGGCAGTCCTTGAGGCGGCTGGGCTAGGCCCGGATTTCCGCGGTTGGATCAAGGCCATTTATGGTGGCATCAAATCCACGGTTCAGGTGAACGGTTACCTGTCGGAGCCGTTTGAGATCAGGCGTTCAGTCCGTCAAGGGTGCCCCCTGTCTCCGCTTCTGTATGTTCTGTCTCTCGAGCCATTGCTGCGGAGGTTGGAGAAGTTGGGAAGCACCACTAATGAAATCGGATGTGGTAAAGGTGTTTCGGCGTATGCGGATGACGTCACCATCACCGTATCCAAGATGACTCAGCTACCTCGCGTAGCAGAGGCAATCAGAAGATACGAGACGGTGGCAGGGGCAAAAGTTAACATGGACAAGTCTGTAGGTTTGCGGCTCGGCACCTGGAGCAGCAAGCCGATAACGTCCAGTGTTGTTGGACACTGGACGGATGGCCCTGTTAAGTTGCTCGGAGTTTGGTTTGGTCCGGACTCCCAGACGGAGAAAAATTGGAGCGAGGTGACGAACAGGGTAGAAGCGCTATCCCGGACTTGGTCTGGAAGGGCGCTGTCCCTGAAAGGAAGGGCGGAGGTGGTGCAGACGTTTATTGCGTCAGTTATCACCTACCGCCTCACCGTCGTCCCCTGCCCTGATTTGTGGCTAAACAAGCTGGTTCGGATTCTCTTCCGCTTTTTGTGGAGGGGAAAGCCGCTTGTGAGGCGCTCCGTGTGCTGTCAGGAACCGTTAAAGGGTGGCCTAGGGATGCCGTGGTTGTTGATGTGCAAATATGCACTGAGACTAAGGCATCTCTGGTCTTACCTGGATGGTGGTCAGGTGTGGAATTTGCTCGCCGAGGAATTCTTTCCACGACCAGCCTCTCTAGAGGGATTTAAACCCGGTTTAATTAAAAGACAGAAATCGACTGAATGGCAAAAGGAATGCCGGCAGGCACTTGAGCTAATCCACAAGGCGGGTAAGGCCGGCAGCGGGAATACCACCTCTGCGTTTTACAAAGGGTTGGTAGAGTTTAAAAGTGACGACGTGCTAGGAGAGACACTGGGGCTCGATGAGAACCAGCTATCCAACCTGTTTCGGAACACTTTCAGGGCGGGGTATTTGGATAATTACCAAAGATCCCTGAATTGGCAGTGTTTCAGGAATGCTTTACCTGTCCACGAGAAATTGTCCAGGCACGGGATTTCAGTGCCACCCGAATGTCCAAGATGCGGGCAGGAGAAGGAAACCATCCTGCACGCTCTTGTTCAGTGCACCCATCTTTCGGAGATGACAATTTACGTCGAACACGTGCTGTCGCACCTAGGAAGAGTACAGCTATCGGCTGAGTCTGTGATTAAGAATGCACCGCCCGCCGGACTACCTAAGGAAGGTGAGGCTTGTTTCCTATGTACAGTCGCAGTTATGAAAGAGTGTGCATGGAGAACTCGAATGCAAGGGATGAAGACAAGAACCTTCATCTCCGGCCCTGGAATGCTATACTATTTCAGGTACCACCTGAAAAGCAAGATAGGGCTGGAGAGAAGACACCTGTCTAGAAGAGTATATGAGGAAAGATGGAAGGAAGTAGGAAGGAAGTTGCGAGTGAGCGGCCCTACTTAAAACTTTCCTGAAAAAATACAAAGGTGTAGACTGGTGTACCCTGGAATTAGGTGTAAACCATTGGTAATATTCCAAGTTTTGTAGAAAAATTTTTAAATATATATATTTTTAAACGTATATTTTTTTCAAAAAAAAGCTAAAAAGACTCACTAAATGACAATTCTTAAATGTTTGTAGTGTCCTGTATTGTCCAATCTATGTAAGATATTATTATCGTAATAAAGAGAATTAGCAAGCTACTTCAGGTTGATGACGATCAAAGACTCAGAAACATGTCCCGGAATGCTGGCTAGGCTGGATGGGGGAGCTTGTCTCCCCTTCACAACATTAAGGACACAGTAATTGTGTCAAGGCCGACAGGAAGCGGTCCAGTTTTCTAGGGCTAAACAGCAGTAGTGT
Source organism: Octopus bimaculoides (assembly GCF_046866305.1). Lineage (NCBI taxonomy): Eukaryota > Metazoa > Mollusca > Cephalopoda > Octopoda > Octopodidae > Octopus > Octopus bimaculoides. Next base: position 47,855,966 of record NC_142930.1, on the reverse strand, counting down.
ATTCCCTTATTGGGATTGTCACATTAAGTTGACAATATACTACAACTTTGTCGCTCCACTACTGCTTAAATCTCTCTGAGAGATTTAGAAATATTATATTTCTTTTATATATATATATATATATATATATATATATATATAAAGAGAGAGAGAGAGAGGTGTATCAATGAGGAACTTCCACGTGGTTCGTCCAATTTTCTAGAAATAGCAATAGAAACCAATTCTCACCTAATTACACAATAACATCTTAAAAGAAAAGGACAATGCAGTGCAAGATATACTGTATCCGAAATAAATACATGTTGAATCATCACGTCTGGAACAGCTTTTGATTTTTGGGACGGCTTGATGCGATCGAACTGAGATAATCAACAACATACACAACGGCAAAGGTTTCGAAACTGGAAAAAAAAAATTTGCTGATTCTGCGGCCATACTGGAGTCCAACTTTGAAAGGCTTTTCGTGGAGCAAGTCGACCCCACTACTTCTTTTTAAATTTTACTAATTTTTATATAAAAAAATGTCTAGTACTTACTCTATCGGAGTCTTTTCACGATTTGCTAAGTTACAGGTACCTAAACAGATAACGGTTGTCAAACGATGGAGTTGGTAGCAGACACTGGCACAAAGACACGCGCACGCACACACACGCATACACGACGGCCTAACACAGTTTCTATTTACCAAATTTACTCATAAGGCATTGGTCGGCTCAGGACTATTGTAGAAAACACTACCTCAGATGGCGCGCAGTGAAATTCAACCGAAACCACGTAATTGCAAAGCAAGCTTCTTTATCTCATGATATTGGCTATTACAGCCTTACACAGAGGGGATATTGGCTGTTACAGCCTTATGATATTGGCTATTACAGCCTTGCACATGGTGGGGAAAAAAAAACGAAACATGAAACGAAGCCGTTCGGCCTCACTTCCGAGCGACTTCATTGAACCTGTTAATACAGCTTCTTCTTTAGAACACTAGTTTACAGAAACACACTAACACCGGTTTACCAGCGGTGAGTAGGGGACAAACGCACACACACGCACATGCGCATATATATATATATATATATATATATATATATATATATATTTAACTGCTGCCATGCTGGAGCACTGCTTTAGAAAATTTTGGAGGTTTCTCCGAGAATTGAACCCGGGACCTCTCGCACCCGAAATGAGAATCATACCACCAGACCATCCAACCAGACATGAAACGTCACATTCGTAAGCAGTAGTTTGAAAGTGAAACGAAACAAAGCAACAGATGAAACTTGAGACACAAATTTATCATTTACTAGATCCGTGTCATACCAATTACTCTGAAGTAAGTTTCTCTATAAAAAGTCCGAGCGTATTTGCAATCCGCCTTTCATCACTTTACAATATTTATTCTAGTTAAGTATTTGTCTACAAATCTAGAGCAAATATCAGCTACAAGAATTGCCTCACGAGACTGAAAACTATCTGAAACACTATAAGACATCAAAAATTAATGGTCGTACCAGCGAAAGACTACTCCAAACGTTATAAACTTAAAAGTATTTCATTTCAAATACAGTAATCTCTCGCCATATCGCGGTTCACCTATCACGGTTTATTATTTAAGCTTACGTCGATTCCTCTGTGGTGTTGTTTTGCATTTATAATGAAATTGATATATACAAATTATAAAAATGCTAAAAAGAAATATACAGTACAATACTATTTCTACTTCGCAGATTTTTACCTATTGCGGGGAGTTTTGGAATGTAACACCCGTGATAGTCAAGGGGTTACTGTATACGATTTTGTTAAAATATATGCAGAGAAAGAAAAACGTACCCAGTAAATAAATATGTATTCCTACAGTTGGTCTAGACGTGCTATATATATATATATATATATATATATATATATATATAATAATAGATCGTTGACCAGTGACTATTCATTTTTTTTCTCCGTGTTTTTCTCCTTGTTTTCTCCGTATTCTTTCTGTTGAAGAGCGTAGCTCGAAACGTTAAAGACTTTTCGTATTCCCGAGCGTCATACTAATACATCCTTTTGTTGTTTACACCACCTGTCCTCGTCTGTTGTTTTTCGTACATTCTCCCATATATATATATATACATATATATATATATATATATATGTATATATAATTTTTTAAAAATGTACCTTAATCCCCTGAGATTGCAGATAATATTTCTGAATTTCTTTGATTCTTTAGATGTGCTGGCCTCCTGATAATTAATCGATATTAATTAATATATGATTAATTACCAGATTTTATTATATATATATATATATATATATATATATATATATATATATATATATATATATATATGCGTGTGTATGTGTGTATATATATATATATATATATATATAGTTCAAAAACACAATAACAAAAAAACAAAAAAACAACAAAGTGAGGACGTGATATGGATAGTATTATTGGACGCTCAGGAAAGGAAATATATATATATATATATATATATATATATATATATATATATATAGGAGTGGCTGTGTGGTAAGTAGCTTGCTTACGGACCACATGGTTCCGGGTTCAGTCCCATTGCGTGGCACCTTGGGCAAGTGTCTTCTACTATAGCTTCGAGCCAACCAAAGCCTTGTGAGTGGATTTGGTAGACGGAAACTGAAAGAAGTCCGTCGTATATATATGTATATGTATATATATGTGTGTGGGTATTTGTGTGTCTGTGTTTGTCCCCCCAACATCGCTTGACAACCGATGCTGGTGTGTTTACGTCCCCGTAACCTAGCGGTTCGGCAAAAAAGACCGATAAAATAAGTAATAGGCTTACAAAGAATAAGTCCTGGGGTCGATTTACTCGACTAAAGGCGGTGCTCTAGCATGGCCGCAGTCAAATGACTGAAACAAGTAAAAGAGTAAAAGAATATATATATATATATATATATATATATATATATATATATATACCGGATGTACTAATATTAAAATATTATTTCCTCAATATTTGTAATCAACACATTTGATTTATCATCACTTTCTTTTCTCTCTTGCTGTAAATTTTTCCAAATTGATTTTGTTTTTAAATTTATGCTTTGTTTTCATATTTAATTAAACCTCGGAAAAAAGAACGTTCTGGGATTTGAGGTGTAGGATTCCATACGATCACTATTTTTATAATTAGTATTAACGGCGTTATTATTATTCAGCAGTTGGTATCCAATTGAAGCAAAATTTCGATAGGATACAGCTATTCATAACTGAAATTTCCATTTCTGTTTTTGTGAGTATACAGACGGAAACACACAAAGATAGATCAATAGAAGCCTTTGTTTCGATAAACGTGATTTAACCGAGGCTATATTCAGAATAATTGACTCTTCTATTATCAGAATTTACCTTTGAATAAGTACAATTCTCTAGTGTTATGCTGAGAGCCAAGAGAATGGAGGAACACGTCAGGTTTTAAATCACGAACTTTTATTGTTTGAAGAGGGAATTCCGGTTTTCGCTGGTGCAATGAAAATATCAGAATTGTATTATAGGCTGAGCTCCAGAGCACCAGAAAATCATTAAAGACTTAAAATGGATTAAATTAGTTTTGTATTATGTCTCTATATAATAAACCTGTGGAGTGGTAAAATCGCTGGTGCGTCATAAAAAAACTAAAAATAAAAACCTTGTGGTATTTAATTACGTTTGTTTACATTCTCAGTTCATATCCTACCGGTGTTGGCATAGCCATTTATACTCTGGGATCGATAGTTATCTATCAAGTATTGTTGTCAATTTAATAGGCTATACTCCTCCCCAAATATATATGGCTTTGTACCTATATCACAAATCAATATATTGCATCTGTACATAACAAGGCATTGCAGATGCGTAATTGGTGCGTCTCACACAAATAGCCTTGAGGCATTTAATTACAATCCTTTACGACATCAGTCTAAATTTCCCTGATGTCTACTTTGCTTTTTATCTGTAGAATTTTGTTAAAAAGCAGATAATAGTCATATACAGGATCAACTGAAATGTGTTCCCCCAGGTATTATTGATTTTGTATCAAATTTCAATGCTATGTAATACATCCTTATGAATTTGCATGGCGTACTTACTCCTGTGGTACGTATTAAAAACTCAATGAACTGCACCGTTAAGAATTAAGTACCTCGGTTACAGATAAAGCACATCAGACACAACAGGTTAACTTTTTTGACCGTGTGCTTGATACATTTCGAATCATCCATTTATGACATTAGACACTTCTTCTGTTATTAGCCCACATACTGGTTTAAAATTTTGGCACGAGGCCAACAGTTTGGGGAAAGGAGCTTGTCGATTGCATTGACCCCAGTGTTCAACTTGTACTTATTTTATCGAACCCGAAAGGATGAAAGGCAAAGCAGACCACGGCGGAATTTGAACTCAGAATGTGAAGACGGACGAAATACCGCTAAGCATTTTGCCCGGCGTGCTAACGATTCTGCCAGCTCACTGCCTTGTATTACCCCACATATTCTTTTTTACTGCAGGCACAAGGCCCGAAATTTTTGGAGAGGGGGAGGGGGCAATCGATTAGATCGACCCCAGTACGTGACTGGTACTTAATTTATCGACCCTGAAAGGATGAAAGGCAAGGTCGACCTCGGTGGAATTTGAACTCAGAACATGAAGACAGACGAAATGCCGCCAGCTCGCCGCCTTGTATTAGCCCACATATTATCTATCTTTTTTATTGTTTCTTTTCTTATGCCTACATATAGACTGCCTATTACAACTGGCCCTTAAGTCACGATCAGAGCTAAATAAAAAATTTGGTTCATCGATCCGATTCCCAGAGAGCTAAGGATTGGCCCGTATCCATTTGCCGGGCCTCTCCCCAAAACCGTGCAGTCCCTTAAATTTTGAAAGGACTCCACATTCCGGGGCTTAAAAGCTTTCTTTTTTTTCTTTTTTGTTTTTCGGCTAGCTAAATTTCTCTCGGAGGCCCAGAAATTAATTAAATATATGTTATGCATATGAATGCGGAGATTAAAAACACGTTTGATTTAGGCATGTCTTTGGATTTGGAAAAGCGTTCCAACCATAGCCATTCCGTCTTCCTTAAAAGTGCTCTGACAGGGAAATCTAATTTAATATCGATCCAACCGTGACCATTTAGTCTTTTCAAGAGCGTTCCAATTGTGATCATCTTTTTTTTTTCCTAAGTCTTGGATAATATAGTCCGGGCTGCACAAAAAATAAAAGGCGGGGTGGTCATATCTGGAAAATCTTCGAGAATCGGTCTGCTGGAACAGAGCTGAACTGGAGCTGGTGGTGGTTCTCAAAATGAAGGTGATGTATAGGTGGCGTGCTATTTGGAATAATGGAAAAGTAGAATGCATAGAGGTAGTGGTGCTGGTGGTGGTAATGAAGATTTCAACAGAGAATTGTAATAAGGCAGCATGTGGTGATGGTGGTGGTGGAAATGATGATGATGAAGTGAATGTTGATGAAGTGGGTGCATGTATTGGTTGAGGAGGTAATGACGATGTAAATATTGTTAGAGTTGGTTTGAGTTGGGTCGGCTGACTTGGTGTTTGAGCAGAAAAGGCTATAAAATCCCAAAGAACTGCCCTATGCGCACGCATATATACGCTAACAACCCAACTCACAAGCAAAGACACATTCATATATACGTACACCTCCCTTACATTCATAAAAAGACTGGCACTCGCTCGCTTACGACGACGAGAGTTTCAGTCCGATCAATGGAACAGCTTGCTCGTGAGATTAACGTGTAAGTGGCTGAGCACTCCACAGACACATGTACTCCTTTATATACTTCTCAGAGAGATTCAGCATGACAAGACTGGCCCCTTGAAATACAAGTACTACTCATTTTTGCCAGCTGAGTGGGCTGGAGCGCCGTGAAATAAAGTGTCTTGCTCAAGGACATAACGTGCCATCGGGAATCGAACTCGCGAGCTGAATACCCTAACCACTAAGCCACGTGCATTCACTCATACATACATACATACATACATACATACATACATACATCGCCATTATCACCGTCATTAATTATCACTATCACCACTTTTATCATCTTCAAAATCATTCACACTATCATCACCATTACCAAGTCTTTAGTGTATCACAACCATTATGGTCAGCACCAACCTCATTATCAGCACCATTTTTACCAGCTTAAACACCTTCCCTACCGGCTTCAAAGAAGGCAAATGTTATTTCAACTGCAGAGATGATGCCCTCAGTGTTTTGGGACACAAAAGGTATGTTTATCTTCAAAAGAGCTACACCATCATCAGAGAGTACTATGTCAACTTGTTGAAGCAGTTACGAAAGGTTATCAACACCACATGCTCAGAAAAACTGACGAAGAGGATCTTGTTTCATTAGGACAATGCTCCAACACACACGTTCTTGCTATCAATGGCTACTGTACGTGACTATGACTTTCAATTGGTTGATCACCATTCCTATGCGCCTGATTTGGCCCCATCTTACTATCATCAGTTCCTCTACAGGAAGAATCACTTGGCTAGGAACCACTATCACAGTGATGATGTTATATCTGCTGTTGATGACTTTTTGACCAACAGGGTGAAAGCTTCTCTACTAGTGGGATCCAAGCACTGCAGCGCTGATGGAGGAAGTGTGAACCGCAAGGGGGTGGGGACTATATTAAAAAATAAACCTCATTTGGTGATATTTCACGAGAGTATCTTAGTTAGCCTATGAACTTTTCAGCTGATCCTTTTGTGTGTGTGTGTGTGTGTGTGTGTGTGTGTGTGTGTGTGTGTGTGTCTGTGTGTAGTCAATTCAAATAAACAAACAATTTAAAAAAAACAGAAAAAAGGAAAAATAACGAACGTGTGGACGTGCACACGAAATATATTGATTTGACACTCGTTGAAGGGAGAGAGTTGTTGTTAACGCTTCGAGCATAGCTCTTCGTCGGAAACAGAGGAGTCAAAAGAGAAAGAAGGAAAAAAATAAGGGAAAATCACCAATAGTCCACGTGCGGTTACATTTCTGATGTGACCGGAAGTGGAAGGAGAAAGAAAAAGTGGTTTGGGGGATAGAAGAGTGTGAAGATGGTTGGTATGCGCATGTATGTGTGTGTATGTGTGCGTGGTAGCCTCTGTGTGTGTGTGTATTTGTGGTAGCGTGCGTTTGTGTGGTCGCGTGCGTTTGTGTGGAAGCGTATGTATGTATGCTAGCGTGTGTGTGAGGCAGTAACTGCGTCTGTGAGTATGGCAGTAACTGCGTGTATGTGTGTGTGGTAGCGTGTGTGCGTGTGGTAGCGCGCGTGTGTGTGTACGGTAGTAATTCTGTGTGTACTTGTATTTGTGTTAGTCGTCTGTGTGTGTGTGTGTGTGTGTGTGTATGTGTGTGTGTGTGTGGTAGAATCTGTGTGCAAGTATATGCCACTCTGAGGGGTCAATCATAAGTCAGCAGCTATAGTGAAAAGTGTGTGAATGGATGGATATGGTTGTGTGTGTGTATGTATATGTGTGTCTTTGCATGTGTGCGTAGACGGAGTGGTCAACAGTGAGTGAGCGGCAGACTTGAAGGTGTGTAAATGAGCGGGTGTGACTGTGTGTGTGTGTGTGTGTGTGTGTGCACATATGTATGGGCGCTTGTGTGTGTCTTTCTCTCTGTGTCTCACTCTGTCTCTCTTTATATATGCACATATATGTGTGTGTGCGTGTGGGTATGTTTGTGTCTTTTTGTGTGTCATGTGAGTGTGTGTGGAAGTGTATGCATGTGTGTGTACATGTGTGCATGTATCTTTGCGTTATGTGTATGTGTTGTGTGTATGGAGGGTTGTGTATGTGTGGTGTGTATGGAGGATTGCGTGTGTGTTTGTATGAGTCGACTGTGTATGTGTTGGGGGTAGGATTTGTATGTGTGTGTATATGCCGCACTGAGAGGTCAATCATAAGTCAATAGCTATATTGAAAGGTGTGTAAAAGGGTAGTTGTGTGTGTGTGTGTGTGTGTGTGAAGGGTTGTATGTGTCGGAAATATATGTGCGATCGTGTGTGTGTATGTGTGAGTGCGTGTGGGTTCGTGCGTGAGAGGGAGAGGGGTTGAGGTGGAGTGTGTGGGGGGTGCGTTGGTGTAGCTAAGGGGGTGGGTATTATATGTGCGGGTATGCCTGTGTGAGGGCGTGTGTGCGAGCGGATGTCTGTGTGGTGTTTGTGTACGTGTGTGCGTGCGGTGGTGTGTGGTTGGCTGTGAGAATGGTGTTTGATAGGGTATAAGGGGTGTATGTGGGCGTGGGTTTGTGTGTGGTTTGTGGTAGGGTGTCAGTGTGGTGTGTGATAGGGTGTAAGGGGCGGAATGACAAGAGTGTGTGTACGTTGGTGTTGTTATTAGTGTGTATGCGCTTGTTGGTGTGCATATGGATATGTGTGTATGTATGAGTGTGTGTATATGTATATGTGCGTATGAGTGTGTGGGAGGCCTCTATGTGTATGTGTGTGTATTCCTCTATGTGGGTGTGGGTGTCGCCGTTCATGTGTATGTGCATGAGTGTGTATGGAGGTGTGTAGGTGTGTGCGTATATATATGAGTGTGAGTGCGTGCGTATGATGGTGTGTGTTTGAGTGTGTGTGTGTATGTGAAGAAAAAGTAATTAAAAACACAAGTTCAAAAATAAAAACATGAGAAAACAAAGAAATAAAAAAAATTTTAAAAATAGATAATAAAAAAGTAAAAAAGTTAAAATAATAGAAAAGTTAAAAGATTATATAGATAAATCAGTAACAGAAATAAATTTTAAAAATAAACAAATAAAATAGAATAAAATGTTTTTTAAAAGGAGGTGGATTATGTTGAGTCCGTTAGGAGTTCGAGTACGTAGAGGGAAAATGTAGCGCTGTTCCAGACGGAGTCAAGAATTGGTGGATCCTTTGTGTAGTGCAAGGCCGAAGGCGATGAAGTCTGAGGTGGAGTGGCCGGCCAAGCAAAAATGACGAGCGACGGGGCTGTTTTTACGTAGACGAACGTCTCGAAGGTGTTTCGGTGAACCAAGTCGGCTAGCCGACGTCTCGTCTGATCAAAGTAAAGTTTATTACAAAGATTGCGCCTCATACAGTAAATAGGGCTTGAAGAAGCGCAGGAGAAGGAGTTCCTAATGTAGAGGGTGTGCTAGTTGGAGGTGGTGTCGGTGATGAAAGGACAGGTGTGGCAACGGGGTCTGGAACAAGTGAAGGATCCGGGTTGGGTGTCAATGGAGGAGGGGAGGGAGCTACGAACCAGTAGATTGCGTAGGTTACGGGCGCGTTTGAAGGAGGGCAAGGGTGGGTTGGGGGAAATAGAGAGGATGGTGGGATCTAGCTGGAGACGACGGAAGGCCCGCAGGATCTTATATATATATATATATATATATATATATATATATATATATATACTAAACTACATGTATATTTTGTTTGTGTGTTTCTATGTGTGTGTGTATGTGTTTGCGTGTATCTATATATGTGTGTGCATGTGTGTGTGTATTGGGATTACGTAAAATCTGTTACAAATATACACATAGGCGGGCACACTCTTTGCAACAGTCAACATACATACATACATACATTGAGTGTGTGGGACAGTGAGCGCTATTCTAATATCACCAGGATACTGTACACGCAAGTAGGAATCATTCACCATCAAAGCACGTACGTATATACGCACTAACAGATAACGGATGTTTACTCTCACATAGAGATCGACGCACAAGATCTAATTGAAAATCGGCTGCAATATCCTGTTCGACAATATACTTGAAATTGGTGCCATTTAGTTGTATTTACTCCCTAGCTTAAAATACAAAAGATAATCAGAAATATTCCATTCCACATCAATTAGAACAATAAATTTATTTGATAAAATTATTATGTCTTTTGTATAAAAATCTTGAAAATTTCAAATTATTAGAGAGTGCAAACAGGTCGTGAATATATTTTAAGAATAATATAAGAGCGATAACACACACACACACACACACACACACACACACACACACACACATATATATATATATATATATATATATATATATATATTTATGATATATATATGATGCATATATATATATATATATATATATATATATATATATATATTTATGATATATATATGATGCATATATATGTATATATATATATATATATATATATATATATATATGATATATATATATGTGTAAATGATATATATATATATATATATATATATATATATATATATATATATATGATGTGAAGGCGCATGGCTCAGTGGTTAGAGCGTCGAGCATACGATCGCGAGGTTGCGAGTTCGAATCCCGGACCCGGCTGCGTGTTGTGTTCTTGAGCAAGACACTTTATTTCACGTTGCTCCAGTTTACTCAGCTGTAGAAATGAGTTGCGACGTCACAGGTGCCAAGCTGTGTTGGTCTTTGCCTTTCCCTTGGATGACACTGGTGGTGTGGAGAGGACAGGCCGGTATGCATGGACGACTGCTGTTTATGGAAATGAACAACCTTGGCCGGACTTGTGTCTGGTAGGGTAACTTCCTAGGTGCAATTCCATGGTCAGTCATGACCGAATGGGGTCTCAGCATATATATATGATGTTCTGTTGATGATCTCATGAGCTAGCTTTCTTTATTTCCAAAAACTTCTGCATATACATTTGTATTCTACAATGCCTAGCATGCATATTAATGCAAACATGTAAACATAATTTTATTCCCCGCTGAAATTATTACTACAGGAAGAAGGCTGCGAAACGGCCGTAATTTTAATGATGTCAAGTGGTTAAATAAATATATTCATCTCTCATACCTCCTGACTTATGGTTGATATACTCCTCATGGAATAATTTCATTGATTGGATCTGGCTTTCAGCTGCATGGACACTCTGCGTTATACTTCTCAGTGGTTGATAGCCGTGTCCGTTAGAGGAGCTTCATGCGATAGTTACACGATTCTCTGAATTTACATCTTATACTTTTTCAACATTAACATTAACACACACATACATGCGCATACCAACCATCTTCACACTCTTCTATCCCCAAAACCACTTTTTCTTTCTCCTTCCACTTCCGGTCACATCAGCATTAACAAGATCAAAATAAGATAACATGGATACTTCAAACTCATTAAAATAGATTTGTCAGGCCATTTAAATATTTCCACTTTGGTTAATTGTACATACAAAAAATAATGTCTCCAACAAATTACATTTTTTTTTTTTTAGTAAAAGAAAAAATAGGAAACAATTGGTGAAATATAGGATTAAAATTCAGTCATCATTTAAGTTAATTTGAATAATGCGATTACTTAACGGCATTTCGTTTGTCTGTACGTTTTGAGTTCAAATTCCGTTGAGGTCGACTTTGTCTTTCATCCTTTCGGGATCGATAAAATAAGGGCAGAGGTAAAGGACGTGGACCGCACCCCCTTTCGTTTTATTTTTCTTTTGTTTATTGTTTTATCTACAGAAACCCACTTTTTCGACTACGGAGATTCCGAATCTACAAAAAAATCGGCATTTCAAAATTTTAATCCTTCCTACCTCATCCCACAATTTTTCACTTTTTTTTAAAGAAATCTTTTTGGCGAAATACGTAGAAAAATACGAAGATTATGATTCTGAGAAAAAATTCAATTTTTCAAAAAAAAAAAAAATAATAATAATGAACCCCCTCCTCTCCTACTAAAATAGCAGACATAAAAAGTATCTAAACAGAAAACTCAACATGCTAGAATCACGTAAGAATAACCCCGTTGCCCGTCATTTTAATTTCCCCCACCCACCTTTTTTTTCTTTGCCAAAATTAAAATTTTGAAAACATGTTTTGAAATGTCGATTTCTTTGGAAACGCATTTTGAAATGCCGATTTTTTGCAGATTTTGAACTCCGCAGTCGAAAATGTGAGGTTCTGTAGAAAAAAAAAAAAAAACCAAAGGGGATTCGGTCCATGTCCGCCAAAATAAGTACCAGTTGAGCACTGAGATCGATGTAATCGACTTATACCCTCCCCAAAATTGTTGACCTTGTGTCAAAATTTGAAATCAATATGAATAATGTGATTAAGGCGGCGAGCTGGCAGGACCGTCAGCATGCCGGCACCATGCTTTGTGGCATTTTGTCCGTCTTCATGTTCTGAGTTCAAATCCGCCAAGCTCCACTTTGCTTTACATCGTTTTGGCGTCGATAAAATAAGTACCACTGGGGTCGATGTAATTGACTTACCCTTCCTCTGAAGTTGCTGGTCTTGTGCCATAATTTGAAATTAATATGAATAACGTGATTCTGAAAGCTTTTATTTTCATATTTATTTTAAAATATTATTGATAAAGATGGTACATATATCTATTTACGTGAACGAAACTTTAAACAATCTTTTCGATCGATCTAAAATATTAGTAAAAATCTTGAAAATTAAAAATTTTAATACATTTTCAGAAACGTGTTACTTTCACCTTGAATCTGTCTTTACTCAAAACTTGAATGCCTATCTATCCATCTATCTATCTATTTCTACAACTCACATTCCCTTCTTGCTCTTTTTTTCTATTCCCATCTTTAATCTTGGATTCTCCTTTTTGCCACTTCTGATCATGTGCCTAAATTAAACTGACTTCCGATGTCATAACTATGCTGATGCAGCAATAACAATTTTAAAAACATGAAGGAAATATTGTTCACATTATAACATATCAAAGTACATTCATATTTCACTATCTTATAATTTTCCACTTTTCTAATAAACGTTTAAAAGATATTTCATTAATGTTTTTATGTTTTATCTACATCTTTCATATTTTACTATTTTGTAAGTTTACTGTATCTTTCTGTAAATGCTAGCAAGCCTGCATTGAGCAATGTACACCCACATATAAAATAAAGTGAGACAGTATACATATTACAAAATCCAGAAGATGCAATATAGCTAACTGGCTATGAAGTTCCTTTCACAACCATTAAATCCTGGGTTCGATATCACTGTGTGGCCTCTTGCACAAATTTAATTTTCTATTGTTTCAGATCAAACGATACCTTGTGAATGAAGTTCGGCAGACGGAAATTGAACATCCGGGTGGATGTGCATGTAATTCATAATTTACAGCCTGATCACATGGATTCTGATGGAGACTTACGTTCAATTACTTGTGTCTGTGGTATGTTCAGCTACTTATGCATTTATTCAAGAGCAGCTAATTTATTTGATTGAAAACAAGTGAATTTTCATTATCTTCCGATGGAGATCTACTGCACAAATTAAAAGAAAACCGCTTGGCAGACACTTTGTTGGATTTCTTTTTTTTTTTTTTGTGGGTTACAAATGGCGGATATCAAAAGACAATGAATTAGAGTTTACCGAAGTTCAAATTTCGGCTTACTTTTTTTCACTTATTTTGATTGGGTAATAAAGTTTTTCTATAAATATATCTTTTTAGATAAAATTGTCTATAAAACTAAAAACTATATAAAGGAGATATTTTTTTGTTTCCATTAGTGACTATATTAGCCTCTGACCGACCCAATTAATTTTTTCTTAAATTGTGTGACCTGATTTTATTTTATATCACCGGGTAAATCAAAGCATATGAAAGCCGTTCCTAGGATGCATGAATTTGTTTTAACTTGGTTAATTGAAGAATATCAAAAGGAAACGCCAATATATATCAATAAAAATTGTTTGGACTGGGTGGAACATATATTAATTACTGTACACACAACATACTGGAAGTTTAAAATGCATTTTATTCTTGTTTCATTACAAAATCCATATATGTGTAACAGCCACAGTATTTATTACTCACAATTCATTGAAATGTTAAGTTATCGACCGCATATATATATATATATATATATAATACAAATAATATGTGAGTGTATGCATATGTACGTACATGTATGTACATACCTACATCTACATGTAATTATTGATGCATATCTGGGTACAGGACGTCACATAAAAAACGTGGACAAAATGAAAAACAGAAAACAAACAGGCAACATAGAGAATATTTCCTTCATCAGCTGCCCCTATTCTAAACTGAGCGTTTCGAAGAGTTAAGACAGGACGCATTGCTAGAATAGCTCTTCCCGCGGAAGCAAATTAAATTAAATTGAATTAGATTTGTAATGCGGAGGAATTAAGTGACAAACAGAAAACACGACAGGAAAACGAAACAGTGAAAATAAACAAGAAGGGCTGTAGGCCAGACGTGGAAAAAATATCTGTATACTGAACGCTGTGATGTGACGAACTTGAGGGGAAGAGAGAAGAAAGTTCGTGCTAGCTTGGTAGTGGCCAAGAGAAGAAAAAAGCAGTAGCTGGTGACATGTGACCAGCGAGGAGAAAGAGTGGTAGAGAGAGAAAAAAGGGGGGGGGAGTTGAATATAGGTGAGCAACGAGAGGCAGGGAGGGAGAGAGAGAGAAATAATAGTGAAGGGGACAGGCGAAGAACAACAGAAGGAAGAACGAAAGGGGGAGAAAGATACAAAGATAGATAGAGTCGCAGTATGTATATATGCATTTATGTATGCAAACACACACACACACACACACACACACACACACACACATATATTGAGGTTTGTTTTTATGTTCAATTATAATGAGATATATTTACGTTACTCTGTTGGGCTAATCTATACTTTTGTAGAGTGCAAATTTCATATTCTTAAACAAGAATGTTATTGATAGTGACTTTGAAGTTTCGGCCAACTAAGCAATCGTCGGTCTGCGATGCATTAGAGTTAGTTTTGCTTTTATATTGTCTCCGTTGAGTTAAAATCTTCTTTGGATATGTGGGTTTGTGTGGGGTGATAATTAGGTTTTTATTGTTCGTTGTTACGGAAAGGTGTTTTGAAAAATTTTTAATTAATTAAATTCGCAGTTATGTTATTGTTTAGAATTTATCAATGCCTGTAGACCTTTGTAAACAAGCCTGTCGGTGTTTCTCTTTTATTAGGTAGACACATGTAAAAATCAAAAGTACAAAGTCCAGTATATATGTATATATATATATATATATATATATATATATATATATATATATATATATATATATATTACTCTTTTACTCTTTCATTTGTTTCAGTCATTTGACTGCGGCCTAGCACTTATACTATCGGTCTATTTTGCCGAACCGCTAAGTTACGGGGATGTAAACACAACAGCATCGGTTGTCAAGCGATGGTGGGGGACAAACAAAGACTCATAAACACACACACACACACACATATATACACACACACATATATATATATATATATATATATATATATATATATATACGACGGGCTTTTTTCAGTTTCCGTCTACCCTACCAAATACACTCACAGGGCTTTGGTCGGTCCGAGGCTATAGTAGAAGACACTTGCCTAAGGTGCCACGCAATGGGACTGACCCGAAACCATGTGGTAAGGAAGCTACTTACCACAAATCTTGCAAATAGCTACCCAAGGTTTCCTGATCGAAGTGATTTATTCCGCCATTTATAAAACTTATAGCAAGACCGTTTTCTCGGTTGTCTTTCGGGCAGGTAACGTTTAAACAAGAGACGATATATATATATATATATATATATATATATATATATATATATATATATATATACATATATATATATATATATATATACATATATATATATATATATATATATATAGAGAGAGAGAGAGAGAGAGAGATGCACATACGAAGAAGAAGAAGAAGAAGAAGAAGAAGAAGAAGAAGAAGAAGAAGAAGAAGAAGAAGAAGTACTATTACATCAAATGCAGAAAAAAAAAAACTATAAAAGCAGCAACACAAGAAACATGTCTCTTGGATATTGGCGGAATGTTACAACACTAGTGAGACAAGTATGGACATTGAAGGAAAACGTTGTGCATAATAAAAATAGAAAAATCTAACCCTTACTTTAACAACAATAGGAAGCACAAATTCTGCTTGTCAAACAAATTACTAATCCTTAATAATCACTGAATTTTCTTCTTGACTAGTTCACACATGGAGCAAAAAGAAGCAACAGGCAAAGTTCAATTTTTGTGATTAAAAAATGAAGTTTCCATCCATTTATCTAGACTAATGCTTTAAAATTTAATAATATATATTTAAAATCACTTAAGAAAGGTTACGTAAAAAAGTGCACCTATATTTTTTGTTCGAGTAAAGCATCGATTCATTTAAAAAAATTATAACCTAGTAACATTTTTCACGCTTTCATTCACCCCCAAAGCAAAAGAGTCAATTAACTCAGTTTCCCCAATACTTTCCTGACCTTTTGCTACAAGAAGCATCGAAAATAAGAATATTATCATTCTCGGAAAAGAGAAGGCAAGACTTAAACCAAAGTGCGCAGCAAAGAATGTCATCGTTATTTTGATTCCAAGTATTATGAGCAGTATGAGAGGATGATGGGACGACCCATTCTGAACAAATTGTTGTTTCCCGTGTCTGTTATTTTGTCAGCCTAAGAACAGGTGGAGAACTACTGGCAACTGTGATTTGTATAATTTAATTACAGCTTTGACAAAACACAAAAATCTCAAAACCATCTGAATTCCGTAATTGTTCTGAAAACTTTTGGCTGACAACGAATTGATACAGCGATCGATCACTGGAAAGCAGCTTCGATTCAGTCCCATAATAGATCAGTCGAGAAAAATCACGATATACTGGAAAGGTTAAAACATTGTATTGAAATGTTGGTCTTTCAAGAATTCCCTTTTGGGGACATGATGAAACAGAAGAATCAAACAATAAATGTAATATTCAGGTTATATGTGAAGCAGCAATGGAATACAATGATTGTTTAAGATTTCGTGAAGAAAAATGCCAACTGTATATTTTCTGAACGTTCAAGTGATATTCAAAAAGATCATTAATTGTATTGCTGCTACACTTGAAGGTGACAATTAAGGCTACGATCGTAAAAAAACAGCATCTGTTGCTGTTATGTTTGATGAGACTACAGACCTTCGAATGAAATCTCAATTGTCATACGTTCTGCGATTTGTTGATGAGAAGGAAAAGCCTCAAGTAAAGTTTTTACGATACATCGATGTCAGTAAAAACAGAAAAGCTGCATTTCTGATAGAAGTTCTAAAATTTGTTAATGAATTCAACTGTAGTCAAAAGTTCATTGCACAAACTTATTATGTAGCGAGAGTGATGACTGGACAGTTGCACAGAGTCCAAGAAAGAATAAAGGAGATTTTTGATGTAAAGGTTATATATCAACGTTATTATACACAGTTACTTAATTTTTGTATTCTCTTAATCAGCTTCAAGCATTCGTGGATGTCGAATTTTTTCCAAGCTTAAAAAGAAATTTCAACTTTTTTTCTCAAAGTCGACAGCTTGAATAACTCTATAGGATGAAATCGGTGGATGGTGATTTCCAAAGTTACCTGAGACATGTTGGAATTATTCACATCGACAAGTATCCATTTTGTCCAACAAAATTGCTATTTTCTAGAGTATTTTCAACCATATTAGAAAATTCAGAGGATTGGAGAGCTTACAATTAACACAGGCAAAGGGATTCATTGCACTCTTAAAAGATTTTCAGTTTAGATTTTCTTTTGAATGGCTCAGGGATTGAGCTAATATTTAGAACACCATTATTTTAAATTTTTGAGTTCAGATTTGTTGAATTGTCAAATCCGAAGCTTTTTCACGCTTACAGAAAAGATTTTCGATGAAAGAGTTTTCATTTTTGTATGTCTATAAAAACATTTTGGGTTTAGATGAATTGAAATGCGAAATTAAAAAGTTTATGCTGCAGATTTTGCAAAGCAAGTATCAAGCTTCCAAGAAGACGCAGGTTTAAGAAGAGCTCGAACTAAATCAATCCTAGATAGAAGTAATAAAGTTACTCTGTCTGATTCTAGTCATATCTGCCATATCTGCTTCCTGTAAGAAATCACTTTCTTCTTTAAACTGAATAAATAATTATATGAGGTGATTTCAAAGTGAAGAGAAATTGAGTTATTTGGTTTTCATTTCCGAGAATAAAGACATTTTGAGGAAGATGAAGGCAGAACGTCGGTAGAAGGTCAAATGAAGTGTTTTGCTCGAGAACACAACGCGTCGTTCGGTCTGGAATACGAACCCATGATGATCTAGTGATCCGGAATGAGATATCCTAAAAACTTAGCTACGCGCCTTCACACACTCACTCACTCACTCACTCACACACACACACACACACACACACACACACACACACACACACACACACACACACACACACACACACACACACACACACGCACACACACATATATATATATATATATATATATATATATATATATGCAATACTCCTGTTTCTGTTGGCAGTTAACATTACCTACCACTTATGATCTGTATAGAACGAGAACTGTGTATATTTGAACTAGATATATCTAGTACTAAATGCTGAATGTATTTGTGAGTCACATGCCCAAGAGAACACTGACCATTAAACATTGTCATTTTACATTACACTCGCGAAAATATGAACGAAACCAGTCGGCAGCAGATAAGTGTCGAAATAACAATCGAAGATAAAAAGAAAGCAATAATCTTCATTTCTTGATGAAGTATTTCTCTTTATTTTTCAACAGATCCCAAAACTGTTGAATGTTACACATCATATACACTTGTTAGACTGGCAGCTAATGAAGTATGGCGCCTGAAAATGTCTATGCATCAGTAATGCAGCCACTGTAAGTAAAACAACAACAACAACAACAACAACAACAACAACAACAACAACAGCAACAACAACAACAACAACAACAACAACAATAATAATAATAATAAAACATGCAATTGTGCAAGGATTGTAAATAATGATTCTAAAAGGTCAGTATATGTTCTCTATAGATAGAAAATTCAAATTAACCTGATTCATGTCTAAAGATTACAACAGATCTGCCATGGTTAAACGGATTAATGGAAAATCCGGCCTGATGATAGGTGACGTTTTTATACATTGAAAAAATAACATTATTCAATTGTAGCTCAGATACAATAGTAATAACAATTAGTTCTAGTGTAATATGACTTAATGTTGTTCTACATTTACCACCGCTCTCCTCCACTCCACATATACGCGCGCGCGCGTACACACATGCGCACACATACGTATACACACACACACACACACACACACACACACAAGTGCGGACACGCACATTTACGTTGACCTTCCCATACTTTCGAGCTGTGACCTATATTGTTTGTTGATATTTTGCTTCGGCTTGTTTCTAAATCATACTAAAATGTCGGACAAGAAACGTGAGGTGTTGTACGAGTTTCCCTGAACCTGAAATTCTGCACGAGCAATACTGACTTTATATCTGTTTCACATCTGTATATTTGTCTGTCAGTACATCTGACAGTAAATTTGTCAATGTGTGTGTGGGGGGGGGGAGGTATCAGGCTGAGTAAAAAGTAAGCAACGTTTTGAAATATGAAATTCATCACAATATATTTCAACAATGCGGAAATTCTATTCATCAAAATAAGTACCATTACAATCAAGACATTTTTGTCGAACGGTTACAAGTTTGTTTATTCCGGTAACAAAAATCTGGAGTTCTGGAGCTGATGGACACTTTGAACGCACTTTCAACATCGATTTGATTTTTGAACTCTTTCTCTTGCAGAAAACGATCAAATTGCTTGGAAAAATCATAGTCAGTAGGAGAAAGGTCTAGGGAATAAGATGGGCGAGGAAGAACTTCGTAGCCAAGTTCCCTAAACTTCTGGAGTGTCATTAGAGAAACGTGTCGTCAAACATTGTCATGAAGAATGATTGGCCCTTTTCTGCTGACCAGTCTGGGACGGAGTAGATTTTCGTTCATTTTGGCAATTTCATGACAATATGTTTCTGCAGAAATGGTTTCTCCATGTTTTAAGAAGTTATAGTGGATGAGTCAAGCAGTACACCACCAAACAGTCACCATACCCTTCTTTTTGAAGAGCTCGGGTTTAAGGAAAGTTTTCAGTGTTTCATTTTAGTCCAACCACTACAAAGAACGTTTTTTATTATTGTACGAAATCCACTTTTCATCGCAAGTTACAATACTGTCGAGAAATGGATCGGTCTGGTTACAGAGAAGAAGCGATGAGCAAATTTCATATCCGCGCATTTTCTGATTTTGCTTCGAACCGTGTGGTAACCATTTGTCGAGCTTTTTGGATTTTCTGATTGCTTGCAAATGGTTGCCGGCAGTTTTCTGGCTAACTTGAAGTTCTTTTGCCAGTTCTCGAGTGGTTTTACGTGGATCTTTCTCAATGAAGGTCTTTAACTGACCGTCATCGATAACAGATGGGTGTCCACCACGCTCAGGATCTTCAAGGTTCTGGTCTCCACTGCGAAATCCTTTAAACCATTTTTGAGCTGACCACTCACTGATTATTTGCTCACCGAACGTTTCGTTGATATTGCGAGCAGTTTCAGCTGCTTTGAGTCTTTTTTTAAAGTTGGATAGCAAAATTGCTCGAATATCGCGCTTTGACAGTTTCATTTCAGATGATTGTAAAAAACGATTTCTATATTACCCACAAAGGGTTAAACATAGAGGGACAGTACAAAAATGGACAAAAACACAAAAGTGGGAAAAAAATAAAACGAATGAGAGGGATGGCATAAAAAATGAATGGATGAAATGAAGATCACTCGGACCCCACTATCGGAGTGACCTCATTGAAACTTCTTTAAAAAACAATTAATCATTTAACCATCGCTAAATATGTCCATGTTGAAACCTTTTGAAAGTTCATAATAGCTTACCGTTGACTGCATTTCCCTGGTATCTATTTCCATTTGTGTGATACTGATATTTGTCCCGAAAACCTCTCTTAATCTTTGCACGTTCTTTCTGTGCATTAATAAACATTTAAGAGGCATCTCTTTTATTCTGTCTCTTTTCCAGCAACGCAACAGAAGTAGCTTCTCTCTCTCTCTCTCTCTCTCTCTCTCTCTCTCTCTCTCTCTCTCTCTCTCTCTTTCTCTCTCTCTCTCTCTCTCTCTCTCTCTCAGAGTAAATTGCCGCCATTTTATACTTTTTATACTTTTAATTTCGCGCATGGGCTTTCTTTGTTTTTGATTTTGTCAACTACACAGTATAGTTGGGCATCGCCTGTGGCAAAAACAGCACCATGACACAATTCAGTCTGCCAGAAATTTGGAAACAACATGCTGTACTGCGTGGCATTCGAACAGGAAGCTCCAATACGAACCTATCAGTGTGTTTGGGTATTAATCTGAAAACAGTACAATCTGAGGACATCTACCGATAGTGATAAAAATTAAACATCCAGTCAACATTATAGTGTTTGGAGTGATCAATAGTGATGGCGACGTTATGCATCCATTCATCTTTCCACACAGCCTCAGACTCAACATGGAGGCCTACATGCAGTGCCTAGAGGAGGTAGTGCTCCCTTGGGTCAAGAGGGTGGCTGCTGGAAGACCCTATGTCTGGCAACAGGACTCTGCACCATCCCACACAAGCAGGAGAACCCAGTCATGGCTGTCACAAAATTTCTGCGACTATATCATCCCTAACATCTGGCCACCTAACTCCCCAGATTATTATGTGTAGGGCACAGTTGAGCGAGAGACCTACAAAACTCCTTGTAACACCAAAGATGAACTGAAGGCAACAATTATGGCAACATTCACCAACTTAAACAAGGAGACCATCCAGAAGAGTTGTTGGTGATTCCAAAGTTGTCTGGAGGCCGTGGTTGAAGCCAATAGCTATTTTACTGAATAAATTTACTCTTTAGTATTTCATGATATTTGTATGTAATTTTAGTAAATATATCTTAAAATGAGATGTCAGTGTTATTTTCATTTTTGTGTAATTTTGACGACAGTTTATACCGTGCGTGTATCTATGATTATAGGGAAATAATACGTGTGCAAATATAAACTCTGTGTTCTAAATTAGTTATAAATATATGATTATATATGATATAAATAATTTTCCAAAGAAAAATAATATATATGTATGTATGTATGTATATAAACACGATTCATCCATATTTTCGTGATCAGTCAGCAAAATTTATAACTTTTTTATAATTTTTGAAAAGGAATGAATAAATACTTGAATATTTTTGTCGGAGAAAAGTACGGCTACTGTTTATTCAACTAAGCATCGTCCTGAAGCTTGACTAACACGTTGAATGATTAATGTTGCTAAGAGAGTAAATGAATTAGTTGCAAAACATACATCTATATCATGAGATTCGCATCACGATTTCTATACGTGATGACATTCAACATAACAGCCTCAAGAAGAAAATTGTATACGTAGTATATTGCTTTCACACACACACACACACACACACACACACACACACACACACACACACACACACACACACACACACACACACACACACACACACACACACACACACACACACACAGAGTTTACTCTTCCTTTATAGGTAGTATCAACAAAAGTACTCCATTCAGTGAGAGATAAATGTCAATAAATATACATGGTATTA